>NC_072381.2:56022500-56300000 GCF_028885625.2 Pongo pygmaeus
CCATCTCTACTAAAAATACAAAAATTCTTCGGGCGTGATGGCAGATGCCTGTAATCCCAGCTACTCAGGAAGCTGAGGCAGGAGAATCGCTGGAACCCTGGAGGCAGAGGTTGCAGCGAGCCGAGATCGTGCCATTGCACTCCAGGCTGGGTGACAGAGCGAGACTTCCATCTCAAAAATAAATAAATACATAAAATAAAAAGTGACCAAGTGCGGTGGCTCATGCCTGTAATCCTAGCACTTTGGGAGGCCGAGGCAGGTGGATCACGAGGTCAGGAGACTGAGATCATCCTGGCCAACATGGTGAAACCCTGTTTCTACTAAAAATACAAAAATTAGCTGGGTGTGGTGGCATGTGCCTGTAATCCCAGCTACTCAGGAAGCTGAGGCAGGAGAATTGCTTGAACCCGGGAGGCAGAGGTTGCAGTGAGCGGAGATCTTGCCACTGCACTCCAGCCTGGCGACAGAGTGAGACTCCATCTCAAAAAAAAAAAAAAAGATTAAAAAACCCATAAATTACAATGAGATGCTATTGTGTATTCAGTAGAATGGCCAGTTCAAAAGATGACAGCACCAAATAGTGGCATATGAACAACTGGAACTTTTTTTTAATGCTGTTGGGAATGTAAAATCATAACACCACTTTGGACGAGTTTTGTCAATTCCTTGTGAGATTAAAGTTATACCTGTCTGGGCTGAGTGCACTGGCTCATGCCTGCAATCCCAGCACTTTGGGAGGCCGTGGCAGGAGGATCACGTGAGGCCAAGAGTTCAAAACCAGCCTGGGTAATGTAGTGAGAACTCGTCTCTGCCAATAAATAGATAGATAGATGATAGATAGATAGATAGATAGATAGATAGATAGATAGATAGGTAGATAGATAGATAGATAGATAAAAGCTGGGCATGGTGGCACATGCCTGTAGTCCCAGCTGAGGCAGGAGGATTGCTTGAGCCTAGGAGGTTGAAGCTACAGTAAGCCATGATTGTACCACTGCACTCCAGCCTGGGCCACAGCTAAAATATATATATATATCTGTTCTTCAACCTAACAGTTTCACTTTATCCAGAAGAAATGAAAATATTCAACAGAAAAAGTTGTGGAAAATGTTCATAGTCATTTTATCAACAAATAGCCAAACACTGGAAACAACTCAAATGTCCATCTACAGACAATAAACAAATTGATAGATTCATGCAATAATATACTACTTAGTAATAAAGAGGAATGAATTACTTTTTAAATCAACAACATGAAGAAATTTCACATTCATAACGCTCAGTGGAAGAAGTTGAATTTTCAAAATACATATAATACAGCCATGTGCAGTGGCTCACACCTGTAATCCCAGTGCTTTGGGAGGCCAAGGTGGGAGGATCACTTGAGACCACGAGTTTGAGACCTATAATATGCATCAATTTATCCAAAATTGTAGAACAGGCAATATTATCTAAGGTGAAAACATTCAGAACAATTTATTTAAAAGACAGTAATAAGCAGTTAAATGAAAACCTCTATATGCTTAGAAATGTAAAAAACACAACCTGATAACTCATGGGTTAAACCAATTATAATTTTTTTTTTTTTTTTTTTTTTTTTGAGACGGAGTGTTGCTCAGTCACCCAGGCTGGAGAGCGGTGGTACGATCTTGGCTCACTGCAACCTCCAACTCCTGGGTTCAAGAGATTCTCCTGCCTCACCCTCCCAAGTAGCTGGGATTACAGGTGCACGCCATCATGCCCAGTTAATTTTTGTATTGTTAGTAGAGACAGGGTTTCACAGGTTGGCCAGGCTGGTCACGAACTCCTGACCTCAAGTGATCCACCCGCCTCAGCCTCCCAAAGTGCTGGGATTACTGGCGTGTGCCACCGCACCTGGCCATAATTTTTTTTTTTTTTTAAATTAGAACTAGGCTGGTGACAGTGGGTCACACCTGTAATCTCAGCACTTTTAGGAGGCTGAGGCGGGTGGATCACCTCAGCCCAGGAGTTCAAGACCATCCTGGGGAAAATGGCGAAACCCCATCTCTATGAAAAATACAAAATTAGCCAGGTGTGGTGGCACGTGCCGGTAATCCCAGCTACTTGATAGGCTGAGCGGGGAGGATCACTTGAACCCAGGAGGCAAAGATTGCAGTGAGCCCTGATTGAGCCACTGCACTCCAGCCTAGGTGAAAGAGTGAGACCCTGTCTCAAAAAAATAAAAATTTTAATTTAAAAAATAAATTAGAACTGGATGACAATGAAAATAAAATATATCAAAAGTCATGGTGCAGGGCGTGGTGGCTCACGCCTGTAATCCCAGCACTTTGGGAGGCCGAGGCGGGCAGATCACTTGAGGTCAGGAGTTCGAGACCAGCCTGGTCAACACGGTGAAATCCTGTCTCTACTAAAAATACAAAATTAGCCGGGCATGGTGGCACATGCCTGTAATCCCAGCTACTTGGGAGGCTGAGGCAGGAGAATCACTTGAACCCCGGAGGCGGAGGTTGCAGTGAGCCAAGATCGTGCCATTGCACTTCAGTTTGGGCAACAAGAAGAAAACTCTATTTCAAAAAACAAAAAAAATGTCACAGGATGCAGCAAAATTTTTATCTTTAAATGCTTATATTTGAAAGACAGAATGACTAAAATTGTAAAGTACATATTATTCATCTTAATGACAGAGTAAGAGCAATAGAATAAACTCTTAATAAGTAAAAGGAAGAAGATAATGGCAAATTTTTAAAAACTGATGAAAAATGGATTCTTTGAAAAGTCTAAATTTTGAGTACACTGACCAAGAAGGAGGGAATAAAATACAAATTACAAAAGTAAGTATAAAAATCAATATATGTGGGCCAGGCGTGGTGGCTCACACCTGTAATCCCAGCACTTTGGGAGGCTGAGGTGGGCAGATCACAAGGTCGGGAGTTCGAGACCAGCCTGGCTAACATGGTGAAACCCTGTTTCTACTAAAACTACAAAAAATTAGCCAACCATGGTGGCGCGTGCCTGTAATCCCAGCTACTTGGGAGGCTGAGGCAGGAGAATTTCTTGAACCCAGGAGGCAGAGTTTGCAGTGAGCCGAGATCACGCCATTGCTCTCCAGCTTGGGCAACAAGAGCGAAACTCCATTTCAAAAGAAAAAAAAAATCAATACATGCTATCTGGTATGAAATAAATAAATATTAAAAAGACAATATATGAGTACAGAAACACTAGAGATTAAAAAAGTTTTAACTACTCTGAATAAATGCATGCTAATGAATTTATGACTTAAATGAAGTGGGCAAATTCCTAGAATAATATAGCAAAAAAGAAAAACCTGGCCAGATGTGGTGGCTCATGCCTGTAATCCCAGCACTTTGGGAGGCTGAGGTTGGTGAATCACATGAGGTCAGGAGTTTGAGACCAGCCTGGGCAACGTGGTGAAACTCTGTCTCTACTAAAAGTACAAAAATTAGCCTCATGTGGTGGCACGCACCTGTAATCCCAGCTATCTGGGAGGCTGAGGCACAAGAATCCCTTGAACCTGGGATGTAGAGTCTGCAGTGAGCCAAGATCATGCCACAGCACTCCAGCCTGGACAACAGAGCAAGACTGTCTCAAAAAAAGAAAAAAAACAAAACCCAACACAAAAAGGGATAGAGTTTTACAATTTCTAAAGAAATTGAATCAGTATTATTAAAAGATTTCAAAACACACTTGACACAAAGTCCATGGTTTTGAAAGTTATTTCCACGAAATTATCAAGAAATAATTTCAATCTTATACAAATTCTTCTGGAGCATTGAAAAAGAGGGAACTCAGAAACTCCCCTAAATATTCAATGAAGGCTATATAACGATAAAAATAAGAAAAGGACAAGAAGAGAAAGACAAATTTCAGGATAATCTCCTTAATAACCATAGATAATAAATTCCTTTACAATATGTTAGAAAATTGAGTCCAGAAATATATAAAAAGCTAATACAATGTCCAAGTTGAATTTATCACAGAATGCAATGGTGAATTAACATTAGAATAATCAACAAATGTAACTTATCACATAAATGAGGAAAATCATGAGGCCTTCTCAGCGAATGCACAAAAAGCATTTAATTGGCCGGGCGTGGTGGCTCACGCCTGTAATCCCAGCACTTTGGGAGGCTGAGGCGGGTGGATCACCTGAGGTCAAGAGTTGGAGACCAGCCTGGCCAACCTGGCGAAACCCCATCTCTACTAAAAATACAAAAATTAGCCGGGCATGGTGGCGCATGCCTGTAATCCCAGCTACTCGGGAGGCTGAGGCAGGAGTATCGCTTGGACCTGGGAGGTGGAGGTTGCGGTGAACTGAGATTGTGCCACTGCACTCCAGCCTGGGCAACAGAGTAAGACTCCAGTTCAAAAAAAAAAAAAAAAGTAGGCAAAAGATTTAAACAGGTACTTCACAAAAGAAAATATAAGCAAGATAAATAAGTGCAAGAAAAAATCCTAAACATCATTAGTCTTTAGGGAAATAAAGATTAAAACCATGATAGTGTATAACTCATACATATTAGAATGACTAAAATTAAAAGACTGACCACACCAAGTGTTGGCAAAAAGGTGAAGCAACTGGAACTTTCTCTTTTTAATTTTTAATTTTCATGGATACATAATAGTTTTACATATTTATGGGGTACATGTGATATTTTGATACAAGCGTACACTGTGTGATGACCAAATCAAAGTAATTAGAATATCCATCAACTCAAACATTTAGCATTGCTTTGTGCTGGGAACATTCCAAATCTACTCTTGTAGTTATTTTGAAATATACAATAAATTATTGTTAATGATAGTCACCCTATTGTGCTACCAAACACTCGATCTTATTCCTACAATCTAACTATATTTTTGCAGCACTAATCACATGCTTTAGTTCCATCACCCATTAACCAGCTCCTTTTTATCCTTCCCCAGTGCTATGCTTCCCAGCCTCTAGTAGCCATCATTCTATTATCTACCTCCATGAGATCAATTTTCTTAGCTCCCCCATCACTGAGAACATGAGATACTTGTCTTTCTGTGCCTGGCTTATTTCACTTAACATAATGTTCTCTAGTTCCATCCATGTTGTTGCAAGGGACAGGATTTTATTTATTTTTTTATTATTATTTTTTCGAGACAGAGTCTTGCTCTGTTGCCAAGGCTGGAGTTCAGTGATGTGATCACAGCTCACTGCAGTCTTGACCTCCCAGGCTCAAGCTATCCTCCTGCCTCATCCTCCCAAAGTATTGGGATTACAGGTGTGAACCACCGTGCCTGGCAATGTTATTCTTTTCTATGGCTGAATAATATTCCACTTTGTATCTATACCACATTTTCTTTTTCTTTTCTTTTTTTCTTTTTTCTTTTTTTTTTTTTTGAGATGGAGTTTCACTCTGTCACCCATGCTGAGAAGAGTGGCATGATCTCAGCTCACTGCAACCTCTGCCTCCCCAGTTCAAGCAAGTCTCCTGCCTCAGCTCCCCCAGTAGCTGGGATTACAGGTGCGTGCCACCACACCAGGCTAATTTTTGTATTTTTAGTAGAAATGAGGTTTCTCCGTGTTGGCCAGGCTGGTCTTGAACTCCTGACCTCAAGTGATCCACCCGCCTTGGCCCTGGAAAGTGCTGGGATTACGGGTGTGAGCCACTGTGCCTGGCCACCACCTTTTCTTTATCCATTTGTTCGTTGGTAGACACAGTGGAATTGTTGATTCCGTATCTTGGCTATTGTGAACAGTGCTGCAATAAACAAGAGAGTGCAGATATATCTCCAGTATGATGATTTCCTTTCTTTTGGGTAGATACTCAACAGTGGGATTGAAACTGTTAACAGGTCTGTTACCTGATGTACCCAGCAAGTTAATACCCTGAGAATGTTAATATTCTCTGGGTTGCAGCAGATAAAGAGGTTTAATTATAGGGTCGCCGCCGAATGAGGAGATGGGAAGAAAGTTCACATGCATTTCTCTGAGGAGTTTGGGCTAAGGTATTTAAGGGCTCTGGAGTGAGCTGAAGTGTGGAGATCATTGACTGGTCCAGGAGGGAAGGGTGAAGACATAGGATAGGATGAAGAAACGATTCTCATGTTGATTCTATTCCTCTGTGGGGGTCTTTGAACTGGTTGGCATCAGCTGTTCTGGTGGAATTGAGGATCTGAAAAACATCTTGAGCAATTCTTAAACAATAGCCTCATGGTTTTAACATCAGATCTGTCTCTACAGGAACAATGGGGATGCAAATAGTCAGACAATGGTGCTACAGGGACTTCCGGTTACAAAGATGTGGACCAAAGTGCAGCCTGATTATAACTCCATTTCTGTCCAGAATTCTTCTTAACCCTGTGAGGATGACTTCAGGACTCCTGGATCATATGGTAGTTCTATATTTAGTTTTTCAAGGAACCTATTTTCCATAGTGGCTGTACTAGTTTACATTTCCACCAGCAGTGTAACAGTTCTCCGAGATAGCATTGCCAGCATCGTCAGTTTTGGCTTTTTGATAATAGCCATTCAAACGGGTGAGATGATCTCTCATTGTGGTTTTGATTTGTGTTTCTCTGATGATGTTGAGCATTTTTTTTTTCTTTTTTTTTTTTTTTTTTTTTTTAATAGAGACAGGAGTTCACCATGTTGCCCAGGCTGGTCTTGAACTCCAAGGCTCAAGGGAACCTCCTGCCTCAGCCTCCCAAAGTGCTGGGATTACAAGCATGAGCTATTGCATCAGACCTAAATTTTTTTTTTGACAGAAATGGGGGGCATTTTTTCATATACCTGACGGCCATTTGTATGTCTTCTTTTGAAAAATGTGTAATCAGGTCTACTCCCATTTAAAAACCTGATTCTTTGTATTTTTTCTATTGGGTTGTTTAGATTCCTTATGTATTCTGGTTATTTTAGTCCCTTGTCAGTTGAATAGTTTGCAAATATTTTCTGTTATTCTGTAGGTTGTCTCTCCCCTTTGTTGATTGTTTCCTTTGCTGTGCAGAAGTGTTTTAGCTTCACGTGATCCAATTTACCCATTTTTGCTTTGATTGCCGTGCTTTTGAGGTCTTACTCAAGAAATCTTTGACCAGATCAATGTCCTGAAGCATTTCCTCAATGTCTTTTCCTAGTAGTTTTATAGTTTTGGGTCTTACATTAATATCATTAATCGATTTTGATTTAATTTTTGTATATGGTGAGATATAGGGGTCTAGTTTTGTTCTTGTGCATATGGATATCTGGTTTACCAGGCACCATTTGTTGAAAAGACTGTCCTTTCTCCAATGTATGTTCCTGGCACCTTTGTTGAAAATGAGTTGATTGTAAATGCATGGATTTATTGGAATTTTATACTCTGCTGGTGGGGAATGTGAGCTGGAAGAACCACTTCAGAAAACTCTTTGCCAGTTTCTTTTTTTTTCTTTCTTTCTTTTCTGCTTTCTTCTTTCTTTCTTTTTCTTTTCTTTTCTTTTTTTTTTTTGGAGAAAGGGTCTTGCTCTGCAACCCAGGCTGGAGTACAGTGACATGATCTTGGCTTACTGCAGCCTCAGCCTCCCAGGCTCAAGCGATCCTCCCACCTCAGCCTCTCAAGTAGCTGGGACTACAGGCGCACATCATGACGTCTGGTTAATTTTTTGTATTTTTTGTAGGGACAGGGTTTCACCATTTTGCCCAGGCTGCTTTAGAACTCCTGAGCTCAAGCAATCCACCTGCCTTGGCCTTGGCCTCCTAAGGTGTTGGGATTACAGGTGTGAGCCACTGCCCTGGCCTGTTTGTCAATTTCTTAAACACACACTTTCTATATCACCCATACATTTCACTGCTAGGTATTTACTGAAGACAAATGAAAGCACATTGTCATACAAAGCCTTGCTGGTGCCAGATGTTAATCATGGGGGAGGCTGTGCATGTTGCGGGCACGGGGGTACCTAGGAAATCTCTGCACCTTCCACTCAATTTTCCTGTAAAACTAAAAACTACTCTAAAAAATTAAGTCTAATTTTTTTTTTTGAGATGGAGTCTTATTCTGTGGCCCAGGCTGGAGTGCAATGGCTTGATCTCAGCTCACTGTAACCTCTGCCTCCTGGGTTCAAGTGATTCTCCTGCCTCAACCTTTTGAGTAGCTGGGATTACAGGTGCATGCCATCATGCCCAGCTGATTTTTGTAGTTTTAGTAGAGACAAGGTTTTACCGTGTTGGCCAGGCTGGTCTTGAACTTGTGACCTTGTGATCTGCCCACCTCAGATTCCCAAAGTACTGAGATTACAGGCATGAGCCACTACAGCCAGCCATAACTTTTTTTTTTTTAATTAGAACTAGGCTGAGCATGGTGGCTCACACCTCTAATATGAGTATTTTGGGGAGGCCAAGGAGGGTGGATCACTTTATCCCAGGAGTTTGAGATTATCCTGGGCAACATGGTGAAACCCCATCTCTATGAAATATACAAAATTAGTTGGGTATGGTGGCATGCAACTGTAGTCCCAGCTACTTGAGAGACTGACGGGGGAGGATCAGTTCAACCCAGGAGGTGGAAGTTGCAGTGAGCCCTGATTGAGCCACTGCACTCCAGCCTAGGTGAAAGAGGGAGATCTTCACCCTCAGGTACTCCTTTATAGCAATGCAAAATAGATGAATGCACCTTCCTATAAAGAAAACACTTGGCCTATTTACTTTTACTGATGAGTTTTCCAACATTTTAAGAAAAAGGTAACAACGGTGTTATACAAAACTCTTTAAGGAAATAGAAAAAGAGGAAATACTTTTCCAACCCATTTTATGAGACCCATTTGTCCCTGACACCAAACCCTGATGTGGACATTGTAAGAAAGAAAGATTGTACTGTAGTCCAATCTTTCATGGCTTGGATGTGAAATGCTAATAAAAAGTTAGCCAGTAAATTACAGCAATATATAAAAATGTGGCTGAGTGCGGTGGCTCACACCTGTAATCCCAGCACTTTGGGAAGCCAAGGTGGGTAGATCACCTGAGGTCAGGAGTTCGAGACCAGCCTGGTGAAACCCTGTCTCTACTAAAAATACAAAAATTAGCTGGGTGTGGTGGCACGTACCTGTGATCCCAGCTACTTGGGAGGCTGAAGCAGGAGAATTGCTTAAATCTGAGAGGTGGAGGTTGCAGTGAGCTGAGATCACGTGACTGCACTCCAGCCTGGGTGACGGAGTGAGACTCCGTCTCAAAAAAGAAAAAAAAAAGTGAATACCTCACAACCAAGTTGCCTTTATATTAGGAAAACAACCCATCAACTGTGTGCAAAAAAGCTTCTGCACACCCCTGATCTCAGCCTGTGGCCTCTTCTTTTCCCTCCCTCACTTCTTGGTGGTCTTAATAGCTTGGAATAACCCATAAGACCACCAAGACTCATGACTTGGAACACCACCTATGTGTTGATGACTCCCAAATTTGTAGCTTCAATCCTAACATTTTCCTAACCGTACACATCCAGGCGCCCATCCACCCTTTCCCCTTGGATGTCTTACAGGCATCTTCTACCTCATATGTCAGAACTATGCTCTGAGACCCTCCCAGACAATCTGTATGTAACCCATGAGCCTTTCATAGCTAAGTTCCCTTCATTGAGCTCCTAGGCACCAAACATGGAACAATTTTGACACCATCTCCCTTTATATAATTCATTTATTACCCTCTCACTTCCATTTCAAATTATGCCCAGAATCTGACTACCTCTCACCGCCAATTCTCACTGCCAGATGGCATATTTTTATTATGTATCTGCTAGCATGTAAACTTCATGAAGGCAGGAGCTTTGTGTCTTTCATTACTGCTAAATTCCAGTGCCCAGAACAGGGCCTGACACATAGTAGGAACACTGTCAATGTAATTTTTTTTAATGAGACAGGGTCTCACTCTGTCTCTCAGGCTGGAGTGCAGGGTCGTGATCACGGCTCATTGCAGCCTTGACCTCCCCAGGCTCAAGCAATCCTTTCATCTCAGCCTCCCAAGCAGTTAGAACAACAGACATGTGCCACCACCCCAGCTAATTTTTTTGGTGTGTTTTGTAGAAACAGGGTTTGCTGTGTTGCCCAGGCTGCTCATGAACTCCTGGAGTCAAGTGATCCACCTACCCCGGTCTCCCAAAGTGCTGGGATTACAGGCGTGAGCCACTGTACCCAGCCCCCTTCAATATTTTTACAAAGAATGACCTGTAGTGTTTTTAAATACATCACACATTTTAAAAGACTGATACCATCTCCTTTGTAAGGATGTTGAGCCACAGGTACACATTCATAAACTGTGTGTGTGAGTATAAATTGTTACAGCTTTTTAAAAAATAGACTTTATGCCGGGCATGGTGGCTCATGCCTGTAATCCCAGCACTTTGGGAGGCCGAGGTAGGTGAATCACGAGGTCACGAGTTCAAGACCAGCCTGGCCAACATGGTGAAACCCCGTCTCCACTAAAAATACAAAAATTAGCCGGGCATGCTGGCTCACACCTGTAATCCCAGCTACTCAGGAAGCTGAGGCAGGAGAATTGCTTGAACCAGGAAGGTGAAGGTTGCAGTGAGCTGAGTTCGAGCCATTGTACTCCAGCCTGGGCAACAGGGCAAGACTCAGACTCAAAAAAAAAAAAAAAAAAAAAAAAGACTTAATTTTTTAGAGTAGTTTTAGTTTTACAGCAAAATTGAGTGGAAAGTGCAGAGATTTCCCAGGTACCCCCGTGCCTGCAACATGCACAGCCTCCCCCATGATCAACATCCTGCACCAGTGTCGTGCATTTGCTACAATCAGTAAACATGACACATCATTGTCATTCAGAGTCCAAGTTTACATCAGGCTCACTCATGGCCTTCTACGCTCTGTGGGTTTGAACAAATGTACAATGACATCTATCCACCATGTTAGTGGCATACAGAGTACTTTCACTGCCCTAAAAATGTTTTGTATTTCACCTATTTATCCTCCCTCAATGTGACAGCCTTTTTAGAGGTCAATTTGAGAGTATCTATTGAAATTTTAAAGATGTGTGTCTTTTGACCCAGAAATTTTATTTCTTGTAATCCATTGGAGAAAACACTTGCATTCTACACAAAGAATAAATATGAATATGTTCTCTGAAACATCAAAATAATGAAAAATGAAAACTCTTTGCCCCTGAGTAAGGAGATTGCTGCTGAACAAAGTGTGGTCCTTCTTTGCATGGAATATCACACAGCAGTAAAAAGAGTTTGTTCTTGTGCTGACAAGGAAAGAGAAAGTCATACTTTTAAGAGGGAAATTTAAGTGGCATAGTCATATGTACAGTGTGTTCTATCAGTTAAAGTATATGTATATAATTTCTATACATGCTTGTGAGTGCATAGATGGAAAAATTCTGAAAGGTTAGATATCAGACTCATAGTTACTATTTCTGGGGGATGAGATGAAGGGAGATACAAGGCAAATTGTATTTATTCTGTATTGATTTGGATTTCTTTATTTCTCTCTCCCTCCCCCCCTTTCTCTCTCTTCCTCCTTTCTTTCTTTCTCTTTTCTTTCTTTCTTTCTTTCTTTCTTTCTTTCTTTCTTTCTTCTTTCTTTCTTTCTTCCTTCCTTCCTTCCATTCTTCCTTCCTTCCTTTCTTCCTTCCTTCCCTCCCTCCTTCCCTTCTTTCTTTCTCTCTCTCTCTCTTTCTTTCTTCTTTCTTTTTTTCTTCTTTTCTTCTTTTTTTTTTTTTGTGGAGAGAGGGTCTCACTCTGTTGCCCAGGCTGGAGTGCAGTGGTGCTATCATAGCTCACTGCAGCCTAGAACTCCTGGACTCAGGTGATTCTCCCCCCTATAGGAAGTATAGGCGTGCTCATGGAACTACAGGCATATGCACCACTACACCCAGCTAATTTTTTTTTATTTTTGTAGGGACAGGGTCTCATTCTGTTGCCCAGGCTGGTCTTGAATTCCTGAGCTCAAGTGATCCTCCGACCTTGGCCTCCCAAAGTGCTAGGATTACACATGTGAGCCACCACACCCAGAGTGGACTTCTTTTAAATGAGAATATACTTATTCATTTCCTATGTATAAGTTGAAAAAGGCAGGAAAACAAATGAACAGACAAAAAGTTGGTATCACTAGCATTGTTATTTAGAAGGGGTCGGCAGAGGGTGCTGAATATTGAGTCTTATCTAAATGATGACCTGCCTACGTTCAAGAGCAGCTAGAAATCCACACTTAGGTTAGTTAGAATAGTCCTGATAGCTCAGTGGAAACCTGACCTCTGTGAAGCAGATTAGTATTCTTTATTGCCAGAGGCAGTGGATATAATAACCATGTTATCTATAGCTAACAGTTCCTGTGTGGTTTACAGGTAATGTATATTTCAACAAGCGTCATGCGAATGGGTTGATGCTAAAATGAGCCCACTCCTTCATTCTTTAGGAATATGAGCAAAATTAAGAATGGTTCTTGGATCTGTTTACTGAATGTCTTGATTCTCTAAAACAATCCTCAGCGAGTCACAGTGGCTTATGCCCGTAATCTCAGCACTTTGGGAGGCTGAGGCAGGAGGATCGCTTGAACTCAGGAGATCGAGACCAGCCTGGGCAACATAGCAAGACCTTGTCTCTACTAAAAATAAAATTAAAAAAAATCAGCTAGGCATGGTGGTGCTCCTGTAGTCTCAGCCACTTGAGAGGCTGTGGTGTGAGGATCTCTTGAGCCCAGGAGGTAGAGACTGCAGTGAGCCAAGATTGTGCCACTGCTTTGCAGGATGGGCAACAGAGCAAGACTGTCTAAAAAATAAGTAAATACATGGCTGGGCATGGTGGCTCACACCTGTAATCTCAGCACTTTGGGAGGCCGAGGTAGGTGGATCACCTGAGGTCAGGAGCTCGAGACCAGCCTGGCCAACAGGGTGAACCCCATCTCTACTAAAAATACAAAAAATTAGACGGGCATGGTGGCACGTGCCTTTAATCCCAGCTACTCAGGAGGCTGAGGCAGGAGAATCGCTTGAACCCAGGAGGCAGACGTTGCAATGAGCCGAGATTGTGCCACTGCACTCCAGCCTGGGTGACAGAGCAAGACTCCATTTCAAAAATAATTAAACAAATACGTAAATAATAAAATGATCCTAGAAAAGAGTGGCTAATAATGAAAATAGTATCCAAATTAGTCTGTTCAGGGTATTTAAAGTGTTTAAAGACACCTGGAACAGGGGAGTAACTCAAACCGCGCAAAGATGTTGTGAGAATGTAGCCATTGTCCGCTGATTAACAACCAAGACTTAGGAAAGCAGCAGGTGAGACAGTCTAAGCCCACCTCTAAAGAAAATCGGTGTGCTTTGAAAACGGTCCCTTTAGCTGTCCAGTAACACTAACTGATCACCTGATTGAAAACCTAAACTTCTCTGAGAATAGAAAACAACAGAATTTTTACTGCGAGTTTTTCTCACAACCACCCCGAGGAATTTCTGATTTGCAAAACTGGAGAGTTGAGCTCTGAAATGGGAATGTACTGAAATGAAGTTATCACTTTCCAGTGAGATTGAACTTTTTACTTTCCTAGTCACAAGCCTTTGAATGTGCTAAAAAAGCCTGGGCGCGGTGGCTCACGCCTGTAATCCCAGCACTTTGGGAGCCTGAGGTGGGTGGATCACCTGGGAGGCAGAGGTTGGAGTTCCCGAGGTCAGGAGTTCCAGACCAGCCTGACCAATATGGTGAAACCCCATCTCTACTAAAATACAAAAATTAGTGGGCATGGTGGTGCACGCCTATAATCCCAGCTACTCAGGAGGCTGAGGCGGGAGAATCGCTTGAACCTGGGAGGCGGAGGTTGCAGTGAGCCGAGATCATGCCACTGCATTCCAGCCTGGGCAACAGAGTAACAGCAACAGCCTGGGCAACAGAGTGGGCAATAGATATGACTCAATATTCAGCACCCTCTGCTGATCCCTTCTAAATAACAATGCTATTGATACCAACAGAACGAAAGTGCTTTAAAAAAAAAAAGGTAAGGTGATTTTGGGGAGGACAATTTCAATATGAAATGAAAAATCAGCACAAATCCTAAGGTATGTGGCTCTTGGGGTTTTATTTGAGGAGTTTTTCCCTGGACTCAACTGTCAAGATTGGGAGGGCATGACCATGTCAAGGGTCTGGCGTGTGCTGAGTGCTTTCACGTAACTTTTCTGACATAATTTCTCCAACATCCTAGGAGGATGGGTGGGTCGTATGTGTGTTTTACAGAGAAATAAATCCTGTGTCGTGAGTCTGGGTTAGCCACCTGAGGTCACATGTGGGCAGGATCAGAATTTGAACCCAGGTCTGCTTGATTCCCACAGCAGCTGGGGGTCCCGAGACCCCATGCTGTCCTTCCTGGGCGGCCACTCCTGTAGCCCCTGCCTACGCATTCCTGAATTTTTCTGTTTCATGGTTTTCCCTGTTCAGATAAAGTTTGTTGAGGGCAGGAAGTCGGTTTTATTCATGTTTGAATACTCAGTGTCCTACTGAAACTATCTCAAAATAACTTTTTATTTTTATCTCAACCAATTGCTAAAATAAATTCTGATTCCTCATAGCAAGGATGAAACCACTTAAAGTTCTAAGAAAGAGAGACATTAGAAGCAGGAGAATTTCAGGAGAGACATAGTAAAGAAAAATATATTAAGAGAATGGACCTCACGGGTTTGAGTGTTCTAGGAATCAATTCATGAGTCAATTGGCACCTTGTGATGAAGGGAAGATAAATACTTAGAAAAATAAGCAAATTATTAACCTAGAGGAAACAAAGTTTCACGAGGAAATAAATGCAATCATAGTATAGTATAAATGGCTCACTGGGTAATATTTACACAGCTGTAATCATGAATGTTGAATACTGAGTATTGATCTCACCAAAACTCGTGATAGAGCTTTATTGGGGAGATATGTGTGGAGCATAGGAGAGGGAAATTCCAGTCTTCTAGGGCAGATAGTCAATGGAAAAGTCAAGAAAGAGCAGTATAAGCATACTGTTTAAAAACATGGAGTTGGCCAGGCCGGTGGCTCACGCCTGTAATTCCATCACTTTAGGAGGCCGAGGCGGGAGGATCACAAGGTCAGGAGGTCGAGACCATCCTGGCTAACACGGTGAAATCCCATCTATACTAAAAATACAAAAAATTAGCCAGGTGTGGTGGCGGGCAGCTGTAGTCCCAGCTACTCCAGAGGCTGAGGCAGGAGAATGGCGTGAACCCAGGAGGTGGAGCTTGCAGTGAGCCAAGATCGCGCCACTGCACTCCAGCCTGGCGACAGAGAGAGACTCCAACTCGAAAAAAAAAAAAAAAAATGGAGTTAAGGCTGGGCGCAGTGGCTCATGACTGTAATCCTAGCACTTTGGGAGGCCAAGGGAGGTGGATCACAAGATCAGGAGTTCGAGAGCAGCTTGACCAACATGGTGAAACCCCGTCTCTACTAAAAATACAAAAATTAGCCAGGTGTGGTGGCAGGCACCTGTAATCCCAGCTACTCAGGTGGCTGAGGCAGAAGAATTGCTTGAAGAGAGGCAGAGGTTGCAGTAAGCTGAGATCACACCACTGCACTCCAGCCTGGGCGACAGAGCGAGACTCCGTCTCAAAAAATAAAATAAAATAAAATAATAACATAATAATAAAATAAAAATATGGAGTTAAATCAACTGACAGAAAAAAAGCAGGTACCATGGCTGGAAGTGGGTGCTTCCCGGGAACAGAGTTCAATGGTGAACTGCAGAGCTAGGGGACCATTATTTTTGATTGTAAGCATTTTCACTGTAAAACGTTTGATTTTTAAAGATAAGCACACTTATTACTTCGATAGAGAGAAAACTCAAGCCATAGAAGGAAAGTGAGGGGCCAGGCACAATGGCTTGTGTCTAAAATCCCAGAGACTAGGGTGGCTGAGGCAGGAGGAGCACTTGAGGCCAAGAGTTTGAGACAAACCTGGGTAGGATAGCAAGACCCTGTCGCTTCAAAAAATAGTTTAAAAAAGATTTAATCAGGCATGGTGGCATGATCCTGTAGTCCCAACTTCTTTGGAGGCTGAGGAAGGAGTACTACTTGAGCCCAGGAGGTTGAGGTTGCAGTGAGCCATGATTGTGCCACTGCACTCCAGCCTGGGTGACAGAACAAGACCCCAGCTCCTTTTTTTTTTTTTTTTTTTTTTTTTTTGAGACGGGGTCTCGCTGCAATGCCCAGGCTGGAGTGCAATGGCGCCATCTTGGCTCACTGCAACCTCTGCCTCCCGGGATCAAGCGATTCTCCTGCCTCAGCCTCCCGAATAGCTGGGATTACAGGCACACGTCATCATGCCCAGCTAATTTTTGTATTTTTAGTAGAAACAGGGTTTCACCATGTTGGCCAGGCTGGTCTCAAACTCCTGACCTTGGGTGATCCGCCCACCTGGGCCTCCCAAAATGCTGGGATTACAGGTGTGAGCCACTGCACCCAGCGGAGACCCCAACTCTTAAAAAAAAAAAGAAAAAAGTAAAGTGAGTGGCAGCTGGGACTGGCTTTGGGGTGGAAACCACATCCTGAGTTGAACCTTTAGACCATGGAAAAGTTTCTGAGGCACTTCAGCATGAATTTTTGCATGACTGGTCATGTGATGCATCAAATAATTTTTGGTAACTAAACTGAAATAATAAAAAATAAATTTGCAGGGTTTCAGTACTATAGTTGTCAGTACTGTACTTACATAGCACCCCATGGAAAATAAAACAAGACAAACCAAATATTACATAAGCACATATTGCTACTCTAACTTCTTCTGTTTTATGTTACTGTCATCCAAGGAGAAAATTTAAGCACAGCTTTCATAAAAATAGCTCGCCTGCACTGAACATGCACTATATATATGCCAGAGTCTGCAGAAACCACATCCTGCATTTAACCTTTGGATCACTGAACAGTTTCTGAAATGGTAAGCATGAATTACTGCACAATCCACCATGTCCAGACAGAAATAGTTTAAGTGGACTAATATTAAATATAGCATTTATTTTTAGGGTTGTAAGAGTGACACAGAGAACCCATACACAAGAGAAACTAAAATGGAGTAAAGCAAACCATCTTACTTCAGCACCTGTTACTGTTCCAACGACTGCCTGATCGTGCCTCTCCAGCCCAGGATGATGTTCTGAGGAATATTTTTAATTTTAATTGTGAACATTTACTGAGCACTTAGAATGTGCCTGGCAGTCTTCAATTATTTATTTATTTATTTAGAGACGGAGTCTAGCTTTGTCGCCCAGGCTGGAGTGCAGTCGTGTGATCTTGGTTCACTGCAACCTCTGCTTCCCGGGTTCAAGCAATTCTCATGCTTCAGCCTCTTGAGTAGCTGGGATTACAGGTGCCCACAACCATGCCTGGCTAATTTTTGTATTTCTAGTAGAGACGGGGTTTCTCCACATTGGTCAGGCTGGTCTCGAACTCCTAATCTCAAGTGATCCACCTGCCTCTGCCTCCCAAAGTGCTGGGATTACAGTTTGTGAGCCACCGTGCCTGGCCTGTCTTCAATTTTTAGATACTTACAGAAGAGTTTATGTTTCAATTTTGAGTTTCCAGGTCTATGCATCAAGAGTTCATAATGTGTGAAGAGACAAACTCTTACCTAATTTTCAAAGCAGTGTGAAGTTAAACAACAAGTTTACTTTGGGCACTGCCTGGAAGTGTATGAATTGTTTATAGCAGAGCATGTAGGTGTCTCATACGCAGCAAATGAACATGACGGCATTTTAATAAAATCTTCTTCTACCTGGTCAAATGATGAGTATGGTGATATAATGTACTAAGGTTGAGCCACACGTGTGTACAGCCTGGCATGGGGAAAAAAAGAACAACCTCTTTACAAGGAACAGTGCCAGGTGCAGACAGCCCACAAAGCACAAAGGCCCGATTTCCCTTTTTTTTTTTTTTTAAGACAGAGCCTTGCTCTGTCACCCAGGCTGGGGTGCAGTGGTGTGATCATAGCTCACTGCATCCTCAACCTCCCTGGGCTCAAGCAATCCTCCTACCTCAGCCTCCTGAGTAGCTGAAATTACACGCATGCACCACCATGCCTGACTAACATTTTACTTTTTGTAGAGATGGGGTCTCACTATGTTGCCCAGGCTGGTCTTGAACTCCTGGGCTCAAGTGATCCTCCTGCTTTGGGCTCCCAAAGTGTTGGGATGACAGGTGTGAGCCATGATGCCCGGCCAGGCCTGGTTTCATGACAGTTGATGAAGTGGATGGATAGGGCCAGCTTTCTGCAGGGCTGGGTTGCACCATGCTCCAAGTGGGAGCCAATGTCTATTTAATACCTACTGGGTGGTTTATGTGCACTGTCTCATTCATTGTCACTCCTCTTTTACAGCTGTGGGAACTGTGGCCTACAGAAGTCAAGGATCACCGCTAGCAGATAAGGGCCCAATCCACGCTTTACCTCAATTCTTCTAGTCTGGGCTGTAACAGCAATGCTCCCTGCATCTGCGAGCTCACAGCTCTGAAGTGCACAGAATTTCCTGTCTGAGCACTGTGGGTGTTTCCTGAAATAATCTGCTGGGTCAGAGGCTGATGCATGCTGTCTGTGCAGTCTTTGACATTTATTTCTGTTTTGCTCCACCTCCGTTTGCATGGTGGCTTTGGATTTATGAAGATTTAGCTGGAATGGGAAATCCAGGAAGAAGCCGGGTGGAGTGGGAAAGTGTCAAGAGAAGCAACTGATTTATTTATCTAACCTGGAGTTACCCAAGATAGGGTTTTTTTTTTTTCTCTTTCTTAACAATGACAATAAAATATTTTTAGCCCAGCTTTAGTCTGTTAGACTGCACGCAATCCCTGTGCATTTCCTGAAGCCTGGTTCTTAGAAACAGAGTGGACTCCTCATGCTGGTGTGGAACTCAGCATCCTGGTTTTAGTAACTGTTTGTGTTTGTTACAGGGACAGTGGTAGCCACTATCTGAAAGTTTTACAAGAGCTCAATGGGAAAGGAGAGGATGTGTTCAGGCAATTCTTAATGAGCGGTTGAGAAGAGGGCAGACAGTCAGAGAGAACTGGTAGATAACAGCTATTTCAAGGCCCACACAGGGAGGGAGGTGCATTGGATCCTCCAGCCCTAGTTGAACCACCCAAAGACACCATGTGGAGAAGGATAAGCTATGCCCACTGAGCCCTGCCAAACTCCACAGAATCATGAGTGACAAATGCTGTTTTGAGCAACCAAGTTTGGGTGTACGTTGTTACACAGCTATAGCTGACTCAGACAGATACTTATTAGGAAGAGCCAAAACGAAGGGTTCACAGATTCAAAGGCCATGGTCAAATTCAACTCAGCTAAACTCATGAGATGGAAAAGGTCCACAGAAGAAAGGGCGAGAGGCTAAGGCAGGAGCAGAGATAAACTGAGTCAACATAAAGGGGAAGATATAGCCAGTTCTGTTTCCGAGGGATCAGTCAGATGGCCTGATCCTTAGAGGAGAAGTTGGCATGATGTCTGCATGTGGCCGAAGTTCAAATAGTATTTGTGGAATAAACAAATGAATTCATGAGGCAGTCAGATTTCCTGTTCTGCTTATCTTCATTCCATCAGCAAAATACATTCCTCTCAACTGTGTCACCTGGTTTCTTGTTTATCCTGTCAGCCATTTTTTTTTTTAAATGGAGTTTTGCTGTTTTTGCCCAGGCTGGAGTGCAGTGGTGTTATCTTGCCTCACTGCAACCTCTGCCTCCCGGCTTCAAGCAATTCTCCTGCCTTAGCCTCCTGAGTAGGTGGGATTACAGGCGTGTGCTACCACGTCCAGCTGATTTTGTATTTTTAGTAGAGATGGGGTTTTACCATATTGTCCAGGCTGGTCTTGAACTCTTGACCTCAAGTCAAGACTTGACCTCAAGAGTCAAGGCCCGCCTCGGCCTCCCAAAGTGCTGGGATTACAGGCGTGTGCCACTGCACCCGGCCCTGTGAGTCATTTTATGCTCCTAATAATAATTAGTGTCTTTGCTATATTTGTTCACTGTGATTCAAGTGGCTTTCTTTAGGCCAAATGTCAAGGAGTCCAAAATTCTTATACAGGGAATGCTGGGGAGAGGAAATCTGCTTGAAAGAGAGAACTAGTGGACTTAAAAAACAAACAAACAAACAATATATAGTAGAATATGCAAATCTTAACTGTACAACTCGATAAAAATTTTCATATATATACACAATGTAACCACCCCTCAGATCAATGTTTAGAACATTTTCCATCATCCCAGAAGTTTCCCTCATGTTTCTTCTCAGGCAAGACCTTTCCCCACTAAAAGGCAATCACTATTGCAACTTCTACCATCATCGATTAATTCACCTGCTCTAGAACATCATATATATAAAACCATACAGCATGTATGTGTCTGACTTATTTTGATCTACATAATGTTGGAGATTCACGCATGTCACTGTATCAGTAGTTTGTTCTTTTTAATTGTATAATATACCACAGTTTATTTATCTTGTTGGTAAACATTCAGTTTGTTTCCAATTTGGGGCTATTCTGAATAAAGTTATCATGAAGAGTTTTGTGTATGTCTTTTATAGATATATGTTCTAGATTGTTTCTAGTGTGGGGCTATTATGAATAAAGCTTTCATGAACAATTGCATGCATGTCTTTTATAGCTATATGCACTAATTTCTTTTGGGTAAATAGGAGTGAAATTCTGGGTCATGGAGTTGGGCCTATGTTTAACTTTAGCAGATACTGTCCAACTATTTTCTGAAATAGAAACATGGATTACTCTCCCTCTGACAATTAATGATAATTTCCAGCTGCTCCATAGCCTTGCTAGCACTTAATATTGTCAGACTTTCACATTTCAGCCGTCCTGTCTGGTATGTGGTGGCATCTCACTGTGGTTTTCATGTATATTTCTCCCATGAGTGATGAGGTTGAGCACTTTTTCATGCACTTATTGGTCATTTGGATATCTTCTTTATGAAGTGTTTGTTCAAGCCATTTGCCTATTTTCTAATTGAGTTGTTTTTTAATTGCTATATAGGTGTTTTAAAACATATTTTGCATATGAATATTTTGTCAGATATGTATGTTGACATCATGTTCTCCCTGTCACTGGCTTGCCTAATAATGATGTTTTTTGCTTAATGTGAGTAGTTAATTTTAATGAATCAAGATTTACCTTTAAAAAAAATATAGGCTGGGCATGGTGGCTCACGCCTGTAATCCTAGCACTGTGGGAGGCTGAGGTGGGTGGATCACCTGAGGTCAGGAGTTCAAGACCAGCCACGGCCAACATGGTGAAACCCATCTCTACTAAAAATACGAAAATTAGCCGGGTGTAGTGGCATGTGCCTGTAATCCCAGCTACCTGGGAGACTGAGGCAAGAGACTTGCTGGAACCTGGGAGACAGAGGCTGCAGTGAGCCAAGCTGAGATCACACCACTGCACTCCAGCCTGGGTGACAGGGTAAGACTCTGCCTCAAAAAACAAAAAACAAAAAACAAAAACAAAAACAAAAACAAAAAACAAAACAAAACAAAACAAAAATACATATTACAATGTAAGTTATAATGATAATATATGAATATGGCAAGCCTGCCCCAAACTTCAGCTCTTGAATGTGACCAGTTGGAGCAGTATGCCTCTCCCTTATGCCAACCCCTGCCTCCCTCTCTACTCTTCAGAGGTAACTACTACCTAAAATTTTGTGTTTACCATTTTCATGCTTTTAAAAATAGTGTTAGCTAACATGACGATATCTCTGCTATGGTCTAAATGTGTCCCCCAAAATATGTGAGGTGGGGCCTAATGGGAGGTGTTTAGGTCATTCGGCCTCTGACCTCAAGATCGGATTAATGCTGCTATAAAAAGGGCTAGCATGCCAGGCGCTGTGGCTTATGACTGTAATCCCAGCACTTTGGGAGGCTGAGGGGGGTGAATCACCTGAGGTAAGGAGTTCCATACCAGCCTGACTAATATGGTGAAACCCTGTCTCTACTAAAAATACAAAAATGAGCTGGGCGTGGTGGTGTGTGCCTGTAGTCCCAGCTACTCGGGAGGCTGAGACAAGAGAACCACTTGAACCTGGGAGGCGAATGTTGCAGTGAGCCAGGATTGCACCACTGCATGCCAGCCTGGGTGACACAGGGAGACTCCATCTCAAAAAAAAAAAAAAAAAAAAGGGCTAGCAGGAGTGGGTTTGTCCTCTCCCACCTTCTGCCATGTGAGGATGCAGCGTCCCTCCTCTCTGGAAGACACAGCAAGGTGCCATCTTGGAGCCAGAGACCAAACCAGCTGGTGCCTTGATCTTGGATTTCGCAGCCTCTGGAACTGTGAGAAATAAGTTCTTGTTCTTTACAAATAATCCAGCTTCAGATATTCTGTTACAGCAGCACAAAATAGACTAACATGATCTGTAAACAACATGTTGCTCAGTTTTGCCTGTTCTTGAGATGCATAAAAATAGTACCTTATAATGTGCTATCTTCTGAAGCATTTCTTTTTTTTCCCCACTCACTTTTATGTTTCTGAGATTTGTCTTTATTGCGACATGTAGCTGTAGGTCATCCATCTCCACAGCTGGATAATATTTCATTACATGAAATTTCCAGAGTTTATCTATGCAGTAGCCCATCCATGGAAATATGGAATGTTCTCAGAATTATTTTTTTTAATTATTATTATTATTTTTGAGACACAGTCTTACTCTGTTGCCCAGGCTGGAGTGCAGTTGTATGATCTTGCCTTACTGCCACCTCCGCATCCCAGGTTCAAGTGATTCCCGTGCCTCAGCCTTCCGAGTAGCTGGGACTACAGGCGTGCACCACCATGCTTGGCTAATTTTTGTATTTTTAGTAGAGATGGGGTTTCATCATATTGGCCAGGCTGGTCTCAAATGCCTAACCTCAAGTGATCCGCCCACCTCGGCCTCCCAGAGTGCTGGGATTACAGGTGTAAGCCACCGTGTCTGGCCCTCCGAAGATTTTTAATTTCAAAGAATTCTGTCATGATGTTTTGTAAATATCTCCTCATGCATATGTACAAGAGTTTCTCTAGATAGATACCTAAGAGTGAAATATCTAGCTATAGGATGTGTGCATATTCAGTTTAAAATACTGTCAACTTGTTTTCCAAAGTGACTGTGCCAATTTATACTCCTATGTGCAGCTAAAGGCGTCCCTACTGCTCTGTCTTTCCACCAACACTTTGAACAATCAGATTTGAAATCTTTTGCCAATTTGGTGGACATAAAATAGCATCTCAAGTGTCATCTTTATTTCCATTTTCCTGATTACTGATGAGGTTGAGCATATTTACGGACCACTGGTCTTTTGTCCATGTTTCTATAGAGCTGTTTATCTTTTTCTTATTGATTTTTTTTTTTTTTTTTGAGGCAGAGTCTCACTCTGTTGCCCAGGCTGGAATGCAATAGCATGATCTTGGCTTACTGCAACTTCCGTCTCCCCGGTTCAAGAGATTCTCGTGTCTCAGCCTCCTGGGTAGCTGGGGCTACAGGCACCTGACACCATGCCCGGCTAATTTTTGTATTTTTAGTAGAGACAGGGTTTCTCCATGTTGGCCAGGCTGGTCTTGAACTCCTGACCTCAAGTGATCTGCCTGCCTCAGCTTCCCAAAGTGCTGGGGTTACAAGCATGAGCCACCACGCCCAGCCTCTTATTGATTTTTATACTTAAGTATTCTGAATATGATTTCCTTGTTGATTATATATGTTGTGAATATATTCTTCCAGTTTGTGGCTTGACTTTTCACTTTCTGTACAGTGTCTTTTACGAAATAGAACTTCTAAATTTTAATGCAGTTGCATTTATTAATCTTTTCTTTTCTTCTTATTCTTTTTTTGTTTTAAAATGACGATGAAATGTGCCTTCATGTTCTGGAAGGTTTTTTTTTTTTTCCCAGGCTAAAGTGCAGTGCCATGATCTCGGCTTACTGCAACCTCTGTTTCCCAGGCTCAAGCAATCCTCCCACCTTAGCCTCCTGAGTAGTTGGAACTACCAGTGTGCAGGTGTGCATCAACATGCCTGGCTAATGTTTTAGTGTTTTTATAGAGATGAGGTTTCGCCATGTTGCCCAGGCTGATCATGAATTCCAGGGCTCAAGTGATCCACCTGCCTCGGCCTCCCAAAGTGCCGAGTAGGTGTGAGCCATCGTACCCGGCCCAATCTTTTATGATTCCAATTTTTGATATATTATTTAATAAATCCTTCTCTACTGAAGTTGTTAAAACATTCTCCTATATTAGTTTCAAAAGGTATTAAACTTTGATTTTCACGTTTAAGTGATCTTTTTGAAATTATTTTTTGTTTTAAAAATATAAATCTTGTTTTTTTTCCATATGAACAACCAATTGTCCCAGCACCATTTCTGTCCTTTCCTTGTTGGTCTTTGTGGTAGGCTGAACAATGGCTCTCCATAGATGTCCACATACTAATCTCTGTAACTGTGACTGTGTTACTTTTTAAGGAGAAAAGGAATCTGCAGGTATGATTAAGTTAAGGATCTTGAGAAGGGGAGATTATCTTGGATTACGTAGTGATCCCAGTATAATCAGAAGGTCCTCATTGGAGGGAGGCAGAGAAGTTAGAATCAGAGAAATGTAAAGACAGAAGTAGCTCAGGGGTTGAAGTGATGCACGTTAAAAATGGAGGAAGGGGTCACAAACCAAGGAATGTAGGTTGCCTCTAGAAGCTGAAAAAGAATTCTTCCTTTGAACCTCCAAAAGGAACACAGCCCTGCAGACACATTAGAATTCTGGCCTCCAGAACTGCCTGATAATAAATGTATATTGCTTTAAGTAACTAAATTGGTGGTAATTTGTTGCAGTAGCAATAGGGAACTAATAAAGTATTCAAAATCACCTTTGTTGGATGTCAAGTTTTCATATTCTTCTGAGGCTGCTTCTAGGTTCTCTGTCCTGTTCCATTAGTCTATTATGTATCCTTCTGCCAACACCACACTCTTAGTTATAGTAGCTTCACTATAAATATTGACCTGGTAAATCAGGTCCTTTATCCTCCTCTTCTTACCTGTGTCATGGCTACTTGACTCTTCTTGGGCCTTTGCTTTTCTAGATAAATTTCTTTCTTTCTTTTTTTTTTTTTTGAGATGGAGTTTTGCTGTGTTTCCCAAGCTGGAGTGCAGTGGCACAATCTTGGCTCACTGCAACCTTTGCCTCCCAGGTTCAAGTAATTCTCCTGCCTCAGCCTCCCTCCCAAGTAGCTGGGATATATCCCACCATGACTGGCTAATTTTTGTATTTTTAGTAGAGACGGGGTTTCACCATGTTGGCCAGGCTTGTCTCGAACTCCTGACCTTGAGTGATTCGCCCCCCTCAGCCTCCCAAAGTGCTGGGATTACAGGCGTGAGCCACCGCGCCCAGCCTCCAGATAAATTTCAGCATCTGCTTATCAAGTTCCTCAAATATGACCATTGGGGTTTTTGTTTAGAATTACATAGATTCTAGAAATCAATTTGGGAAAAATTGACCTTATTTGGTATTGAGTTTTCTAAAAACACATTATACTCTTGTATTTATTTATGTCCTTCATATATTATAATAAAGTCTTTAAATTTTTTTCTCATACATCTTTTGTAAGACTTTTTTCCTAGATACCTTGTATTTTTTTGTTACTAATGGAAATAGTATTATTCTAAAAATTATACATAACATTTAAAAGATTATGCCTTCTAACTGCTGTTGTATAAAAATGCAATTGATTTCTATATAAGCTTAGTATAATAAATTATCTACAGATTTATTTGGTTTTCTATTAGATATGAATATCACCTGCATAATGAATTTTATTTCTGCCTTTCCACTTTTTTATACATCCATTTTCTTTTTCTTCTCTTACTGTACTGGCTAGGATTGCCAGTATAATACTGAATAGAGATAGTGATAGAGGTCATCCTATATATACTTCTGGTTTAAAAATAATTTTGACATTTCTCACTGAGAATAATGTGTGATTTTTTTTTTTTTCGCCCAGGCTGGAGTACAGTGGTGCTATGGGGGTCACTGCAACCTTTGCCTCCCGGGTTCAAGCAATTCTCCAGCCTCAGCCTCCCAAGTAGCTGGACTCCAAGCGCCCGCCACCACGCCCAGCTAATTTTTGTATTTTTGCTAGAGATGGGGTTTCACTATGTTGGCCAGGCTGGTCTTGAACTCCTGGCCTCAGGTGATCCACCTGTCTCGGCCTCCCAGAATGCTGAGATTACAGGCATGAGTTACCACACCTGGCCACCGGATGTTGATTTTTAAAAAATTCTTGGCCAGGCGTGGTGGCTCATGCGGGTAATCCCAGCACTTTGGGAGGCCAAGGTGGGTGAATCACCTGAGGTCAGGGGTTTGAGACCAGCCTAGCCAACATGGTGAAACCCCGTCTCTACTAAAAATACAAAAATCAGCTGGGTGTGGTGACGGGCGCCTGTAGTCCCAGCTACTCGAGAAGCTGAGGTAGGAGAATTGCTTGAATCCAGGAGATGGAGGTTGCAGTGAGCCAAGATTGAGCCACTGCACTCCAGCCTGGGTGACACAGCCAGACTCCGTCTCAACAGCAGCAGCAACAACAACAACAACAACAACATCTGGTGTTGAAGTTTACCAAATGCCCAAGTTCATACTTTTCTTTCAGTGAAGTGCACCGGTGTTTTCCAGTAAGAATGAGTTGTCCCTACTGTTGTCTTTGACTGTTTCTCTTTGGCATCTCTACCAGACCTGTCAGTCAACTTCTGAACTAATCTGCTTTGCCATAGCTCAGGAAGGGGCAGCCTTGGGTGACCTCATCCAAGAGTGGACACATGATCCAGTGTATACATGGCCCAATGCCAGCCAGTTATTTCAATGTCAAGATCCTTAACTGTGAGTAGAAGTGTGGAACACAGGAGCTTCCAGGTCACAGAGAAGAGAGGTCAGAATTGGCTCCAGGGCAACGGAAGACCAGTGCAGGATGAAGTCACAGGGCACAGAAACCGGAGCCACAGAGGACAGGGTAGAGTCGCAGAAAGGAGAGACACATATACATGGAAAGAGGAGCTTTCTCCAATCTTAATGATCCCCAGCTCTCAGCCTCGTTTCTGTAAGACCTGGCTCGGCTTCATCTCTGCCCTTAAGCAAACTCCCCCTTCCTCCAGGCAGACTGAGTGGGCTTCCCCATGTGATTAAAGGAGCCAAACCCATATCGCCTGGCACTGGCTTGCATAGCACCTGTCCCATTGACCTCTGCTTTTCCATCCCCATCACCACATTCAGGTCCTTCTCGTGCAGCACGAGGCCTCTCCAGCTCTTGCCAAACCAGTCTCTGGCTTGCCTTTAGGAAAATCACCTTCTCCAGCCACAAATGTGACTTTCTGCAGCCCAGCTCCAAAACCGCCCCTGCCCGTTTGATCTCCCCGCCTCAGCTGCCAGCGCCCCTCGGAAGTCTGACCATCTCATCCTGGCATTCAAGGACCCACGTGATTCAGTCTCACTGCCTCTCAGAGTTATGTCTCCTCTTGGCCACAGGCAACCCAGCCTGCAAGCAAACTGTCCTGCTTTGGGCCCTGCTGTGTCACTCTCTGCACCAGCCTTTCCTCTGCACTTCCCTCTATGAAGTCCTCTCAGGCTGCACGGAAGGACGACCTTTTCAGGTCCCTTAGGGATGGAGACTCAGGGACATCAGAACACATCTCAGCGGTGGTGACTAGCCCTCGGATTTCCTGCCACGGTGCTGCCGTTCCCACCGCCCGTGCCCTCTGCCTAGGCTGTTCCTGCTGCACCGAACGCCTCCTGCCACCGCCCTCCCTCCTTTCTTTAGAAGCCCCTGCCAGCACCCGAGCTCTCTGCTGATTCCTGTTCCTCCCAGTCTGTGGAAGATTTGCCCATATGCTTTCCTTAAAAGGGCCCTGGGCAGGGCAGGCGCCCCCATTTCTCAGTGATCCCCTCCAGGACAACGCCTTTTCCTTGTGTCTTCAGCTCTCCTTACCAGATATCTATATATTTATATATATTCAGTTTCACCAACAATGCATCAAGTACTTTTTTTTTTAAGTAAAGATAAGAACCGCAGTCTTCGAACTGGAGTCCCATTGATTCCCTCCCCCTCGCTGCCCCAAATCTGGCACCTGCCCAAGGTATCCTCAGAACCATTTGTGGTGTCCTTTGGTATTGGATAATAGAAATAAAACTTTACCTCTTTCTACCATAAATTGTACCACATTTTATGTGTTGCTGACCCCCTTCATCTGATTTACTGTTGTTTATTTTAGAATATTTTCTCTTTGAAATTTTTTTTTTTCGGTAAAAAGATATGACACCAAGCACAGTGCTCTGAAGGCAGAGGCGGATGAGCGCGGGAGGCCTTCCTTCGTCTCCGTAGGCGACGCCCTCCTACCCCTTCCCTTGTTCTCACGGCACTCCTCGCTACTGGCAAACGTAGACGCGCCAGTTTCTGCTGCTCCCCCACGGAATGGAAGACCCAGAGGTCAGGGACCTAGTCTGTCACGTCCCAGGCCTCACCCCAGCTCCTCTGAGGCCCAGGTGCTGGGTCGGGGCATATGCCGGGCTGCGCAGGTGGCTGGGGAGGGAGAGCCCTGGAGCGCGGCCCCAGTCCTGGGAGGGAGAGGTGTCCTTCGAGGAAAGGGACAGAAGAAAGTTGAGGACAGAGGTCCAATGGGAAGAAAGAGGGAAAAGATCGGCGTCAGGAGGACGTCCGGGCGGGGTGGGGAGGGCCCCTTGCGGCGTCGGGCCCACGGGCTTTCTAGGGCGGGTCGCCGCTCAGGGCCACGGGTGTGCTGTCTGCTCCCGTCCGGCCGCCCGGACGCTGTAACCTCCTCCGAGGCTGGCCCTTCTGCCTCGAGACAAGCTCGGGCCTGGCACGGAGCAGTGGGAAGGGCAGGAGACTGCCCCTAGTGGACTCCAAGTCCAGCTCCTGTCCCTGGGCGCGTCTCGACACTGGCTGGATCACGGAGGAAACCGTGTCTCGGACCCCAGCCAGCACGGGCGCCCCCCTCGGCTTCGCTCCCATGACCCAGCGGTGGCCTCGGAGGCCCGCGTGGGGCGCGCCGGTCACCTGGAGAGGAGGCTGGGGGTCGGGGGACGCGCGCGCCCTTAGGCCCCACTCCTGTCTTCCGCCCTTTTTATTCTGCCCTGCACCCTGGGGCGGGCGGCGCGAGGCCAGGGTTTGCGAGTGTCACCTGCTTTGGTAAGTAGGTGGGCGAGTGACGCATCGTGGCGTCGGAGCCGTCCTCCAGGAGCTCTCTCTGCCTCCAGAGGCGCCGGCACTGCGGGGCCCCAGTCATGCCCGCTGCCTCAGTCTCCCAACCCGAAAAGTGGGTGGGCGAAGGAAAGTTCGGCCGAGCTGCGTCTCCAACTCCCTGCTTTCCCCTAGGGGAGACCACCAGCTCCAATCGCGACCTCTTCTGTCCCCAAACCACAGACCCTAGTCCGCCCCGGGGACCCGGATATGGAAGGGGCGGTGGAGAGCCCTGGCCTTGATCCTCCCTGGGTCAGGCAGGCGTTCGGGCGGGCGTTCGGGCGGCCGTGGGGCTGCAGCCCTTCCTCCCCGCCTGGAAGGTGCGGGTGTGGGAGCGGGAGGGGGCGAGGCCGACCCAAGTTCCGCGCGACCAGCGGCGGAGCCCAGAGCCAGGCTAGGAGCGCGCTCAGGCGAGCTCGGGGGAAGGCCGAGAAGGTTCACTGGAGGCGCCGGCGAGCCGAGACCAGGAGACAGACGGGGCGGGGTGACGAGGCGGGCCCCACCCCAAGAGCGCGGGGCCACACCGACACCGGCGGACGGTCTCCCCCGCAATGCGCGGGGATTGCAGGCCTCCAGCGGCCCCGCCCGCCGCCTCCGCCCTCCCGTTCCCGGGCTGCCAATCCAGCCGGTTCTGCCAGTCCTCGGCAGTGCGTCTGGGGTCTGGATCCCCGGGTCCGCTTGCCGCGAGCGCGCGTGTCAGCCGACTCGCCCCGGACCGCATGATGCAGCTTCCGCAGAGCCGCAGCCGCGGGTCGTCGCTGATTGCCAGCTCCGCGCCCACTGCACCGCTGCGCGGCCGCCTAGGGCTCATTGCGCGGAAGTCGGCCTGGTCCCTCCCCTGGGCTGGATCGGCTCGCTCCTCCCGAGCGGTCGCGCTCTGAGTTGAATGCGAGAGAGGCTTCTGGGCGCGTCGCGGGCTAGGTCCAGGAGCTGTGGTCCTTTCCGAGGTCTCAGTGTGCCCGCAGCGCCCCCTGCAGTGCGTCCCCTGCAAGGGGCCCGGACCACATTCCTGTCCCCGCCAGGCTTGGAGGCCTGAGCGCCTGCTTTTCATTCACTCTGCCCACCCGTCTCTGCGGTCGGCTACCTTGGGCGCTGGCCTTAGCAGTTCTGAGTTTGAATTCAATTGCTAATACACAGAAAGCCACACAAATGTGAATATTTGTGAATTATTATCAAATGAACACCTTTGTAACCACTACCCAAGCCAAGAAATAGTACTTTCCCCCAGAATACCTTACCCGTGCTCCTTCCCGATTTCACTCGACTCCCTCCTTCCCAAAGTGGCCACTCTCCTGCCTTTCATAGTAATTACTTACCCGAGTTTTTAAAAAATTGTTGTCACCCAAGTTCGCCTCTCTAGAGGCTATAAATTAGACTTGCTCATTTTGTTAATATCTTTTAAGTCTCTTTAATTTGTAGTTTCTTTCTCCATCACTTTCTTTTCCTTGCAATGTATCCTTGGAAGAATCTGAAGAGATTTTTAGTCTGGATTTCACTGATTGCATTCTCCTGGTGCAGTTCAACACATCTCCCTGTTTTCTGCATTTCCTGCAAATTGACAGCTGGATCCAAAGGCTTGATCAGACTCAGGTTCAAGATTTTTGGTGAGACTCCAGGTGGTGGAGTGCTGTTTTGTCAGGAGGCACATAATGTCTGGTTGTCTCTCTTTTTTGAGATCTGAAGAGAGATGATGTCCACTGCTTACATTCATTAATTCACTGGGGGATGAATATGGTGATATACTAATTATATAATTTATTTTTCATTTATCATCTGGGTTGATTTTATAAAGAGACTCTTCTCCTCATCTGCTGTTTGGTTACCCAGTGGAAACGTTCACAGAGGAAAGGCGGGTAAATGCTTGTTTCTTTGCATTTATTTATCCGTTTTCAAGATAACGAATTGCTACCCTGTCATCCTCCCAAAGTGAAGGGTTAAAAAAATATACCATCATGATGCCAAGGATTTAAATGTGCTAGATGGATTTCAATATGTTGCAGTTACTGTCAGTACTGACAAACAAATGGTCCCATCTTTGGGCAGCTGGAGCCTCTTCAGGTTAACCCTTGAGTCCTTTAGATGTGACCCTAGTAGTCTTTGAACACTTCCTTGTTATCTGGAATGACAAGACATCTTACCAGTTTGGGATGCTAGGAATCCTCTTCACTTCTTGGTTGATCTTTGTTTCTAGGTCTTTTCAATGGAGGAGCTATAAATTACATATATGATAAAATACACTGGGAATTTATACTGATGTAACTAAGTTAAGTGGAGGACTTCTTGATTACACCTGTATTTCTTTTCTTCCACACTGGGAATCCTGGTTCTTAAGGACACCAGGAATAACTGAATTAGAATCCAATTAGTCATTTGTTTTATTTCAATTTATATACTTACAGGTTCAGAATAACAATATCAATACCATAACTAGCTATAATTTCTGAAAACACCTAAAACTTTTTCTTTCTGCATATGTTATTTTTATCCCCCCCATTTTTTTTTTTTTTTTTTTGAGATGGAGTCTTGCTCTGTTGCCCAGGCTGGAGTGCAGTGGCACGATCTTGCCTCACTGCAACCTCTGCCTCCTAGGTTCAAGCAATTCTCCTGCCTCAGTCTCCCGTGAGTAGCTGGGATTACAGGCACATGCCACCACGCCTGGCTAATTTTTGTATTTTTAGTAGAGACAGGGTTTCACCATGTTGGCTAGGCTGGTCTCAAACCCCTGAACTCAGGTGATCTGCCCTCCTTGGCCTCCCAAAGTGCTGGGATTACAGGCGTGAGCCACTGTACCCAGCCTACCCCCTATTTTTGTTTCTACTCTACATTCTCAGATGGTAAAGCCATTAGATAGCATAATCTCTCTTTTTAAACCCTCATTTAGTCTTCACTCCACAAATAACTATACATTTGTTAATCATCACCAATCATTAATGTGATGTTTCTCTAGTTATTTTGGTCTGTGCGGCTGGTGCTTTAGTAGATCCTCAAGAAGGGCTATGGACCTTATATTATTTCACTGTAATAAAGACAGGATCAGCATCACTGATTATTCCTTTGGCCTCAGGCTCCAGTATGGTTCAGTACAAGACTATTAATATCCTATCTTTATTTAAAAGTTTGATATTTTGTTCATCATGGATTTTTTGGCATTGAATTTTGTTTAAAAAATTATTGCATTAAAATCTCATTTTCTGCATCCCTGAACTGTTTAGTGTGCTCTGAAATTCTTTGCTGCAGGCCAGGACCTTTCTTTGCTCACCTGCCTCACCCTGGTTGGAGATGAGTTGGAGCTCCTATTTTTCTTATCCTGTTAAAAAAAAAAAAAAAAAAAAACAACTCTGCAGGCGAGTTTAAAGAGACTGGGTCTCACTACGTGGCCAAGAGTGGTCTCAAAATCCTGGCCTCAAGCAATCCTCCCACCTTGGCCTCCAAAGTTGCTGGGATTACAGGCATGAGCCACCATGCTTGGCCCCTGCTTAATTTTGATTCAATTTCCAGCAGCTGCTGTCCATTGTGGGGTGCAATCCGGAAGGGAGCCCTGGCAGATCAGTGAGAGAATTCACAGACCTTCAGATCTTACCACAGATCTGGTAAGATCTGGAGTGAGCCAAACCTGCTGGTTCTCACCCGGCCCCTGCACTGTGGATGAACAGGGCCCTCAGGTGCCCAGGTAACCTGTTGCTTCCCTCGGCTTTCCCCCAGCGCATGTTGATACTGTGCAGGTGTCATGGCTGTTGTCCACCCACTTGCACTTTGTGGTGACAGGATACCCTGTCACTTAGTTTTGTTGCAATATTGTCCACGGGTTTTGGTTTTAATGTCTTGTTGCTCTGACTATAATTATGTGGGGATTCAGAAAGCACAAAGTTATGTTTCCACCACCACTGCCATTTTTCAGATTAAATTTAATTTATTTTAAAAAGGATACTTTGTTTTATTGATATATGATGGTTGTATATATTTTGAGGGTACACCCAATAGTTTGATACATGTATACAATATGTAATGATCAAATTCAGGTAATTGGGTTATCTATCACCTCAAACATTTTTCTTTGTGTTGGAAACATTCCAATTCTTCTCTGCTAGCTATTTTGTAATATATAATCAATTATTGTTAACTATAGTCACCCTACTGTACTATCAAACACTAGAACTTATTTCTTCTAACTGTATATTTGTACTCACTAACCAACTTTTCATTATCTCTTCTCCCTTCTACCCTTCTCAGGCCCTGGTAAGCACCATTCTACTCCCTGCCTCCATGAGATCCACTTTTTTCAGCTCCCACATTTGAGTGAGAACGTGTGATATTTGTATTTTTGTACCTGGTTTATTTCACTCAACATAATGAACTCCAGCTCCATCCATATTGCTGCAAATGAAAGGATATTATTCTGTTTTATGGCCAAATAATGTTTCTTTGTGTATATATACCACATTTTCCTTATCTCTTTGTGTATATATACCACATTTTCCTTATCTCTTTGTGTGTATATACCACATTTTCCTTATCCATTCATTCACTGGTGGATACTTAGGTTGATTTCACTTCTTGACTAACATGAACAGTGCTGTAATAAACATGGGAGTGCAGACAGTTCTTAGGTTTACTGATTTCCTGTCTTTTGGATATATATCCAGCAGTGGGATTGCTGGATCATATGGTAGTTCTACTTTTAGTTTTTTGAAGCGCCTCCATACTGTTGTTCATAGTGGCTGTCCTAGTTTATATTCCCACTAATAGTGTATGAGTGTTCCCCTTTCTCCGAATCCTTGCCAACATCCGTTATTTTTTGTCTTTTTGATCATAGCCGTTCTAACTGGGGTGAGATGGTATCTCATCATGGTTTTGATTTGCATTTCCCTGGTGATTAGTGATATTGAACATTTTTTCATATACCTGCTGACCGTTTGTATGCCTTCTTTTGAGAAATGTCTATTCAGGTCTTTTGTTCATTTTAAAAATGAAGTTATTTGTTTAAAAAGGATACTTTGAAGCCAGGCACAGTGGCTCACACCTGTTATCTCAGCACTTTGGGAGGCTGAGGCGGGCGGATCACTTGAGGTCAGGAGTTCAAGACCAGCCTGGCCAACATGGGGGAAACCCCATCTCTACTAAAAATACAAAAATTAGCCGGGTGTAGTGGTGGGTGCCTGTAATCCCAGCTACCTGGGAGGCTGAGGCAGGAGAATCTCTTGAACCTGGGAGGTGGAGGTTGCAGCGAGCTGAGATTACACCACTGCACTCCAGCCTGGGTGGCAGAAAGAAACTCCATCTCAAATAAATAAATAAAATATAGGCTGGGTGTGGTGGCTCATGCTGTAATCCCAGCACTTTGGGAGGCCGAGGTGGGCAGATTGCTTGAGCCCAGGAATTTGAGGCCAGCCTGAGCAACGTGGCAAAATCCCATCTCTACAAAAATAATAATAAAAAAATTGAGCTGGGCATGGTGGTATGCACCTGTAGTCAGTGCCAGCTACTCCAGAGGCTGAGGTGGGAGGCTCACTTGAGCCTGCAAGGTAGAGGCTGCAGTGAACCATGATCGTGCCACTTCTCTCCAGCCTGGCTGACAGAGAGAGACTTTCTCTCAACAACAACAACAAAATATATATGTAGGCTGGGTGCTGTGGTGCATGCCTGTAATCCAAGCATTTTGGGAGGCCGAGGCAGGAGGATCACTTGAGTCCAGGAGTTTGAGACCAGCCTGGGCAACATAGTGAGACTTCATCTACTAAAAATACAAAAAAACTAGCTGAATGTGGTGGGGTGTGCTTATAGTCCCAGCTACTTGGGAGGCTTAGGTGGGAGAATCACTTGAGCCTGGGACGTGGAGGCTGAAGTGAGCTATGATCTTAGCCCTGCACTCCAGCCTGGATGACAGAGCAAGACTGTCTAAAAAAAAAAAAACCAAAATAACAACAACAGCAACAATAAAAAAAAAAAAAGGCTAAAATTCTCCCTGCCTTAAAAAAAGAAAAAGAAAAAGAAACCTTTACTTCTGGACACCCATAAGATTTGCACAACTTAAAAAGTCTATGTCACCTTTTTTTTTGAGACGGAGTCTCGCTCTGTTGCCCAGGTTGGAGTGCAGTGGCATGATTTTGGCTCACTGCAACCTCTGCCTCCTGGGTTCAAGTGGTTCTCCTGCTTCAGCCTCCTGAGTAGCTGGGATTACACAGGCTCATGCCACCACACCCAGCTAATTTTTTATATTTTTGGTAGAGATGGAGTTTCACCATGTTGGCCAGGCTGGTCTTGAACTGCTGACCTCAAGTGATCCACCCACCTCGGCCTCCCAAAGTGTTGGGATTACAAGCTTGAGCCACTGTGCCCAGCCCTGATGATACATTTCATTTTAAACTATCATTCAGGAGTAAGGGTAAAACAAGATTTTCAGAGAGGGAACCATAGGGAAGCTGGCGAGACTGGCAGGAACAGGAAATTGTGTACTCTGTTTGTTGGAATCTGAATCAGCCGACTATGTGGAGAACACTTTGTTAATCCTACTTAGATATCTGCATACTTTGTGGTAGAGACATTTGTAAGTATCTGCTCTAGGTGGAGACATTTGTAAGTAACTGCTCTAGAGAAACCTGTTCCTATGTTCGCAAGGGCGTAAGTACCAAGACATTCACTGTGGCACTGTTGGCCATTCTAAAGAAGTGGAAAAAAACTGACTCTGCCCTGGTAGGGGAACAGGAAAGTGAGATGCAGCATTGTCTATCATCGAATACTCCAAAGCAGCAAAGCCAGAGAGTACGAAACTCCATCTGCCAACGCATCTAAACATCAAAAACATGATGCAAGAAAAAAGCAAGCTGCAACACGATATACACAGTATTATCATAATTTATGTAAAGTGAAAGACATTGAAGCTGTAATATACATCATTAATGGAAATATACACATATATCAAAGTGAGGAAAAGTCAGTTAGACCTTACAGCTGACTACCTAACACAATAACCAATACTACACGTCAACAGCTGTGCCGCTGGGGCACGGGGAGGGGAGGGGAGGGATGAGCCTCAGCTGTCTCTATAGTGGTTTATTTCTAGTAGATAGAGAAAGAGATTCAAAGCAAAGGGATTTCATGGATTATTTCTGCATGGCCAGTAAGGGTGTCTGTTACGTCATTATTTCTCTGTATGTTTAAAAATTTTATAATGAAAATGTATTATCTCTACATGAGCACTTTTTATTTCCCCTGTGAAGTAATCAGAAGAGTTGGAAAACAAATAAGAAGGAAATAACTTTATCATTCTGCAGTTGAGTATAATTTGAAGTTTAATTCCTGACTGTCTGTCACCCCCCACCCTACCAGGGCTGGAGAACGTGTGGGAGGAGGTGTGAGAGGCCCTGTTGAGCCCAGTGGTTGTTTGCCCTGGTGCTCCTCTTGCTTCTTGTGCCCACAACACTGCACCTTGATGTCCTGCTCTACGGCAGTGCCCGCCCCACCCTTGCTGCTGCAGCCCCACCCCGGCCTCCATGTCCTCCATTGCACATTCTTGCTTCATATTCCAAGCAGTGCTGCACACACACTGTGATGTCATTGTGCATCTCACTGTCAGAATACAATAACAAAATGAGTGTTTTAAAAAGAAGAATTGGGCCGGGTGCAGTGGCTCACACCTGTAATCCCAGCACTCTGGCGGGCAGATCACCCGAGGTCAGGAGTTTGAGACCAGCCTCACCAACATGGCGAAACCCCATCTCTACTAAAAATACAAAAATTAGCTGGCGTGGTGGCATGCGCCTGCCAGCTACTTGGGAGTAATCCCAGCTACTCAGGAGGCTGAGGCTGGAGAATCGCTTGAACCCAGGAGGCAGAGGATGCAGTGAGCTGCGATCATGCCACTACACTCCAGCCTGGGCCACAGAGTGAGACTCCGTACCCCCACCCCCCACAAAAAAGAAAAAAAGAAAAAGAAAAATTAGCATTTCCCCCTCCCCTCTGATAGCTGGGTCCACCTTCCTGGCCCCACATCTTAGTGTTGGATGGCGCTGTGCTTGCTGACCACCTGTCACTTGTATACTTTCCCCAGCTTCAGTCTGCCAGGATAGGGTGACAGCATGGGGCCCAGGACCCAGAGGGAGGAGACCAGCAGAGGTAGGCGGGATCAGGACTTGACCTTCCTCTTTCAATAACTCTAAATTAGTTCTTGCTACTTTCACTCATTCAGGTTGACAGACTCCCTGAGACATGCAGACGTGACTTCCTAAGCATCATTCGTGCATCCATCCCAGCCCTGCCGGACCATGTCTGACCTGGGCTCAAGATGGCACTGGCACCCAGGGGTGATTTAGGGGTTAGGTTTCAGCGGGCTCTACCTGAGGTGGGCTCAGGTCACAGAGCACAGCCAGGAAGGAGAACCAAGTTCTTCTAGGAGTGTATGGAAAGAGTTCCAGGAGGAAGAGCTGCCAGGCTGGGCCTGGAGTTGGCCAGGTATCGGGGGAGGTGGGCTCCAGTGCTACAGCCAACCTCAGTGATGACGCTTCCCAGGTCGCAGCCTTCTCCTCTACTCCCATCCTGCCCCTTGCAGCCCCTCCACCTACCCCACCTCTAGCCTCCCCTTGCTCCCCTCCCCTTCCAGGGCACTCTCAAGGACTCTAGCCCCCAAGCTCCCTGCATCCGCACTCTTCTCTGAGCATCCCACCCTGATGCTTTGATAGACATGGGCTGGCCTAGGCCCTGCCCCCTCTTCAGTCTTCTCCAGTGTGGGGATGCCATTTCCTCTCCTGCTATCAGCAACCCAGGTCTGGGAGACGTGGAGTCTGTCCTTAGAGACAGGTCTCTAAGTTCTGTCCCCCGCTTAGAGCATTTCTGCTTTCCTTCCACCAGTTCCCTCTCTCTAAACCCCTGACTCTGGTCTTGGGAGGACCATGGAGCCTGTCTTACAGCTGTGAGTCCACTCTCTGGCTGGCACCCTCCTCTTCCCTCCTCCCTCAGAAGTAGCCCCTCCGGGCTCTGGTGCATCTTCTCTCTCCTCAGGGACCTGTTCCCATACCTCCTCCTTCCCTCCTCTCTCTCTCCTGGGGGCTTCCCCAGCCTCCCAACAGGCCCAGGAGGCCCTAAAAAGAAAACAAACCAAACTTCCCTTGACTCCACAACTCCTTCCAGCTGCTATCTCTTCTCCTTCCCCTGTTTATATCTACAGGTGTTTTCTAATCTTAGTTGGTGACTCTACTGTCCATTTTAGCTTTTAGCTTCACCCAGCATCCTGTCTGCTAAGGTCACCAGGGACCTCCCGGGCCACATGGAATCACCACATCTCAGTCCTTGACTTCTGCAGTCCCTTGCTCTGCCTCTTTCCCTTGTTTCAAGCTCCAGGCTCTTCAGTTTGCTCCTGGATTCACTCCCGCACCAGGGCCACATGGTCTCAGTCTCCTTGCTCACTCCTCCTCAGCCTGGCCTCTAAAATTGCACCCTACCCTCCCCTGCCCCTACTCAGCTGCTCAGTTGCTCAGCTCCTGCCCTTCTCTGGCCACCTGACCTCCCTAGACCTGAGGTTCTCAATCTTAGCTTTGCATGAGAATCATCAGGGAGTTCTGCGAAATGCCGATGCCCAGGCTGATTGCGTCCAGGGGAGGGCCAGGGTCACTGGCATTTTTCCAACACTCTCAGGTGATGTAAGTGCTCTGTGGGGGCTGAGAAGCCCAACCCAGGGTGGTGCCTCCACTAGCAAGGCACCAGCATCATGTCCTACACAGGTGCCTTCCAGCCTGACCCCTCCTCTGAGCACCACCTGCCAGTGTGACAGCTCCATCTGGCATGGGATGCAAAAAAAATGTTACTTAAAAATCCAACGAGCTTATTAAGGAATCTGTGGCTGCACTCCAAGCTGGTCCCCACAGGCTCATGGTTCTTCTTAATCAAGTAGTAAATCCTTTATAAGGTGGTGAGTGTCTCACCACAATCATATGATCTAGATGTTATTATTCCCACTTTACAGATGAGGAAACAGGCACAGAAACTTGCCCAAGGCCATGCAGGTAGCAGGAGGTGGAGCTGGGATTACAAACCCAGACAGTTTTGGCTCAACAGTCCAGGGTCATAACCACAGTCCAGCTTCAGTGAGTCCTGCTGCCTTCACAGGGGACAGCAGCTGGCAGGGTTGGCTCCTTGGACTGGGCACACACGGCCACAGGGACAGGCAGGCAGATAATGGGACTGCCATCGCCACATACACGTGACAATCTCCTTTGCTGCTGCCTTTATGTTCCCATCCTTAAATACCTCTCCCCAGTATCAAGGCTGGCTGCAACATTTATCCAGGCCCAAACCCAACATAGACAGAGTCCAGCCCCACCAGGCATGGTAGCATTTTTTGTGATCTGGAGTAAGACCCTCTACTGGCAATTTCACTGGAAATTCCCTGGTAAGCAGTTTCTCCCAGTGATTTAAGTATTGGAACAAATTTGCTCTAATCTCATGAGTGTCAAAGGTTTAATGGCCCCAAACTGCCTTCTGGAACGACCTCTCCCCCTTCCTGAAGTGGCAGCTCCTCTCTGCAGCTGCTTAAGCCAGAACCCTGGAGTCTGTGTTGGCTGTTTTTTTTTTTTTGTTTTTGTTTTTAATCGCCCCCACTTGCAATTAACTCATCCTCAGGTCCCATCGACTCTAACTGCAAAATCTGTCCCTCTCTACAACTACACCTGCCTCCACTCCCTGGTCCAGGCTGGCTCTGGCCCTGTTTCTGAATCATGCTTTTCACTTCCATTTCCCTCTCCCTCCCATCCAAGTCAGAGGTGTTTACAAGACAAATTTGATCCAGTTTCTCTGGTGACAAACAATTAAAAGTATCAGTGGCACTTTGAGGAAAAGCGCAAATCCTCATTGGGGCCTCAAGCCCCTCCTCCTCCCAGCAGCCCTCCTGGTGAGTCCAGCCACACTGGCCTTCTGTTTACTCCTTCAAGGAACAACCCTCGCCCCAGCTTCAGACGCCCCAGGCCCAGCCACCTCCTCGCTCTTTGCCTGGTTATTAACCCATTCTTCAGCTCGCCCCCAGGGTTCCTGCACCCTGAGCCCGCAGCTCCTCCCTGACGGCTCGCCGCGGGTCTCGGGCGCTGTCAGCCGGGTGGGCCGCAGTGGTGGGTCAGACCAGGAAGGGGCGCGAGTCCGGGGTGGGAGGTGACCTCAGGCCCGGGCCCTGCGGCTCCGCAGCCGCCAGCACCCAGGTGCGCCCAGCTGGCTGGCCCTCTGTCTCTCCAGCGGACCCAGCGTGGCCCGGCGCTTCCCGGACCTGGGAAAAGGGGCCCAGCCGCGTTCCCCGAGCCCTGCGGTCAGCCGGCGTTGCTCCGGGATTGAGAGAATCCTAACGCCCAGACCTGGGAGCACAGGATCGGGGGCGGGGCTTCCCAGCACTGGCCCCGCCCACCTTAGGCCATGTCCCCTCCAGTTTCCTGGTCGTAATCAGCTAGGTCTTCGCAGGCTCGGTGGTCAGAGACGCCTGGTGCAAGTTCTCTGCCGCTTTACTATGCGGAGTGTGCAAGTCACCCTCATTCCTTTAATTAACACTGACCCTCTTCCACGTGCCAGGCACCATTACAGGCACTGAGCATACCGCCTGGAGCTTACAGTCTAGTGTAGGCAGATAGATAACAAGCAAATAGGTTTTTGTTTTGTTTTAAGACGGGTCTCGCTCTATCGCCCAGGCCGGAGTGCAGTGGCACGGCAGTGGCACAATCTTGGCTCACTGCAACCTCTGCTTCCCGGGTTCAAGCGATTCTCCTACCTCAGCCTCCTGAGTAACTGGGAATACAGGCGCGCGCCAACACGCCCAGTTTGTATTTTTAGTAGAGAGGGGGTTGCACCATATTGGCCAGGCTGGTCTCGAACTCCTGACCTCAAGTGATCCGCCCGCCTCGGCCTCCTAAAGTGCTGGGATTACAGGCGTGAGCCACCGCGCCTGGCCACAAATAGGTTTTTAAAAAGCATAGACTGTTAGGTGGTGATATTCCTTAGGGGAAAACATAGCAGGAAAGGGGATAGGGACCGCAGGAAAGAGGACCTGCAGTTTTAAGTAGGATGGTCTGGGAGGCTTCCCTGAGAAGGGCAAGTGAGTGAAAACTTGAATGCAGGTATCCGTCTGGGGGAGGAGCTTCCCAGGTAGAGCAATCGGTAGGTGCAAAGGTGTGTTCCAGGGGCACAAATACATAGGCCACTGTGCTGAGGCAGAGGTGAGAGGTCGGGGGATGAGGATAGAGAGGGAACCCTCCTGCGGAGGGAGCTTTTCCTCTGAGGGAGGCGGGAGGCCGAAGGTTCTCAGCAGAGGAATGACAGGACGCGGCACACCGTGTAACTGAGCCAGTCTGGCTGCTGTTGCTGCAAACACGCGCAGGGGGCACGGGTGGATCCCGGGACCAATTAGGAGCTCTTGCAATGAGGCAGGAGGCCTAGGGGGTGGTCGCGGAGGGGTGAGAAGGGGCTGGATTCCGGATCTTTATCGAAGCCAGAGCAGACAGGATTTGCTGCTGGCTTGGATGTGGGGTGGAAGGAGGGAAACAGAAAATCAGGGATGACTCTCAGGTTTTTGGCCTGAGCTTCAGAAAGGATGGAAGTTGCCGGGTGGGGAAGGCGGCAGCAGAAGCCAGTTTGGGGGTGGGGAGATGTGGAGCTCACTTTTTCTACACCTCCCATTGAAGATGAATATTCCACCTTTAAGTGGAGATGCTGGTTAGATGCTGGCTGTGTCAGTGAGGCAGGACCTCATGGGGGGAGGGTTGGGGGTGGTGGGCTGGAAATCAAGATTTAGGAGTCATAAACGTAGAGATGGCATTTTAAAGCATTGGAACTGGATGAGATCATCCAAAGAGTGACCGAGAAAAGGTGGGTAGGGGAGATAGGAGAAGGAGGGACTGGAGGAGACTGAGCTGAAGCAGCCAGGAAGGCTGGAGAAAAACCAGGAGGGTGGGAGGAGGCCCCTAAAGCCAAGTGAAAAGAGTGTTTAAGAGGAGGGCTGCTCAGCTGTCCTAAATGCCACTGACAGTTCAAGAGGAGGACTGAGAGGCGACCATTGGATCTAACACCGTGAGGTCATTAGTGAGCTTGATAGAGCAGTGTGGGTGAATGGTGGGGGGAAAGCTTGATTGCAGTGAGTTCAAGAGAGAACAAGAAGAGAACAGCTGGAGACAGCGAGTCTAGACAAGCCTTCCCACAGTGTGCTCTTTGAAGGGAAGATGGGGAGCATCTGGAGGGATATGTGAGTGCAGGTCCTGCAGAGGCAGGTGGGCTGATGCAGGAGAGGGAGGCCTGGCGGAGCAAGGCCTAGTGCTGGCTGTCAGAAGGTGCTTCACCCACAGCACCAGGCAGGAGGGTGCAAATTATGTGCATGTCGCTGCAGCTAGATGGAGCTTGTGGAAGTTCTCCTTTTTTCCTTACGCTAACAATATTTTCTGAAAAGTGCATAAAACACAAATATGCCATTCTGTGAATGAAGTAGGTACTATGTAACCATCACCCAGGTTAAAAAAATTAAGGGGATTAACACCTCACACATCTTCCCAGTGCTGCTCTGCAATCATAATCATTTCCTTCTGCTCTAGATATAACCACCATTCTGGCTACGTTGATAGTATTTTATTTTATTTTTATTTTTGAGATAGAGTCTCACTCTGTTTCCCAGGTTGGAGTGTAGTAGCACCATCTTGGCTCACTTCAACCTGTGCCTCCTGAGTTCAAGCGATTCTCTTGCTTCAGCCTCCCAAGTAGCTGGGATTACAGGTGTGTGCCACCATGTCTGGCTAATTTTTTGTATTAATATTTTTAGTAGAGACGGGGTTTTGCCATGTTGCCCAGGCTGGTCTCAAACTCCTGGCCTCAAGTGATTCTCCTACTTCAGCCACTGAAAGTGCTGGGATTACAGGCATAAGCCACCATGCCCAGCTGACACTGATAATATTTAAAAAGTAGTTTTTTACTATCTCAGTGCATTCCTAAATTTGTTTTGGTTGTTATTTAACTTCATTTGAATAGAAGGCCACTAAATATGGTTGTTTTTTGTTTTGTATTGGTTTTGCCTTTTATTGAATGTCATGTTTGTGAATAGCATTCATGTTTTCTATAGTTTTAGCTTGTTCATTTTCATGGCTGCATAGGGGTCCATTGTAGAAACATATTGCAATGATCTATTTACTTACTCCACTAAGATGGAAGTTTGGTTGTTTGCAGATTCTGCCTTTCACAAACAGTGCTGCTGTGAATGTTCATAGGTCTGTCACGTGTGCCCTTGTGCAGGAGTCTCCCTAGGGTAGAGTGGAAATGCTGGGTCAGAGGGCATGTGTGTCTGCAGCTTGAATAGGTGATGCCAAACTTTTTCCAAAGTGGATACATAATTTTACACTCCTATATTTTGATGGGTGTGTAATGGCATCTCATTCTAGTTTTAATTTGCATTTCTGTAATCACAAATGAATTTTTTCTTTTGAAAAGAGCCTGTTCAAACGTTTTGTCCGTTTTTCTATTAGGTTGTTATTCTGGTTATGTACTGCTACATAGCCAACCACTCCAAAATTTTGTGACCGGAAAAAGCAGCACTAATTTCTTTTGCTCATGGGTCTTCAGCTTGAGCAGGACTTGTCCTCAGCTGTGATGACTCAACGGCTGGGGGCAGGGCTAGCTGGGGAATGGCTTCTTCACAGCGGGGCAGTCTCAGGTGTGCCCCAGAACAAGCATTGCAAGCACTGAGTGGAAGGGCAGGACTTCTTCTGACTTAGTGTTGAATGTCCCAGATGTGTTTTTTCAGTCAAGCAAGTCACTAAGGCCAGCCCAGATTCAAGGAAAGGGGAATTGGATTCCACCTTTCAATGAGAGGAATCGCAAAGAATTTGTAGTCAACTTTCATCTCCCTTGATTGTAGCTTTTTTCATATTGATTTGTAGTTCGTTATATATTCCCTCTATTTAGAATTATTTATTTTGGAGAATTATTTTTTTATTTATACATTCTCCCTTCATGGCTTTGTTTTTGCTCTCTTTATAGCTTTTCCCCCCTTTGTGGCTAATGCTTTTTAAGTCTTAAGTTTTCCCCTCCCTCAAGGTCATAAGAGCTGTCTAACTTTCTAATCACCTAAAGCTTTCTGAATTTGTCTTTCTATTTAGGTCATTAATCAACCTGGAATTTACTTTAATGTATGGTGTGAAGTAGGGATCCAATTTAACTTTTTCCTTATATGGATATCTCAGTGTCATTTATTAAGAAGAGCGTCCGTTCCTGTCTGCTCTGCAGCACCACTTTGGCCAGATAGCAAATGTTTGTGTATGCAAGAGTCCTTTCTGGGCTCTCTATTCTGTTCCGTTCTAATCTTCTATCTTTGAGTCAATACCACTGTCTGACTCCCTATTTATAATAGGTCTTGACATCTAGCAGAATAAGTTCTCCCATCTTGCTTTTCTTTAAAAGTGTCTTGGCTATCTTATTTTTTTATACTTCCCAATACATTTTAGACTCACTTTACAAGTTCCACAAAACATCTTTTGAATTTCTGATTTAAACTGACATCTGTATCATATTTGTTCTTCCAATATTTATTTATAGTGTATCCCTTCATCTATGTAGGTCTTCTTAAAGCTTCTCACTGCACCTTTTTTTGTTCCATAGAATCCACAGGTTTTCATATATTTTTCCTCCTTCGATCCTTTACAATGTGGTGAATATCACTGATTTTTTAAAATGTTAAGCCAATTTTCATTACTAGAATACATAAAATTTGGTCATGATGGCTTACATATTTATAATATATTTATATTTTATTTACATATCTTTTGATTTGATTGGCTAATGTTTGATTTAGAATTTTTGCATTTACTTTCATGAAAGTGAGTGGCTTGTGATTCTCATTTCTCTAATGTCTTTGTCAGGTTTAAATATTAAGGCTCTGCTGGCATCATAAAGAAGTTGGGATGGTTCCTCTTTTTCTTTTCTTTTCTTTTTTTTTTTTGAGACGGAGTTTCGCTCTTGTTGCACAGGCCGGAGTGCAATGGCCCGCTCTCGGCTCACTGCAACCTCCGCCTCCCGGTTCAAGCGATTTTCCTGCGTCAGCCTCCCAAGTAGCTGGGATTACAGGAATGTGCCATCACGCCCGGCTAATTTTGTATTTTTAGTAGAGATGGGGTTTCTCCATGTTGGTCAGTCTGGTCTCCAACTCCCGACCTCAGGTGATCTGCTCGTCTCGGCCTCCCAAAGTGCTGGGATTACAGGCGTGAGCCACCGCGCCCTGCCTGGTTCCTCTTTTTCTGATCTATGGAAAAGTTTGTGTAACAGTGACATTGTTTCTTCCTGAAATGTTTGGTAGAATTCACCAATGAAACCATCTGGGCTTCAAGGATTTACATTTCTTTAATAATTGTAAGACTGCCCAAGTTATTCATTTCCTCTGGTATAAATTTTGGTAAATTGTATTTTAGAGAGAAATTTATCCATTTCATTTGAATTTTCAAATATATGTTCATACTATTTTCTTATTTTTTGATGTCTGTAGGATCCTTGGTTAACTTCTCTTTTTCTTACTCTTGCTCAGTTATTTTCATTCTCTCTCTTTCTCTTTTTCTCTCTTCCATTTTGATCAGTCTTGCCAGGATTTTTTAACTTTGTTAATAGTTTCAAAGAAATGACTTTTGACTTTTAAATTTTATTTTGATTTCTCTATTGCATGTATTATGTTTCATATTTTATTAATTTATACTCTCGACTTTTTTATTCTACCTTTTTGGGTTATTTTACGTTTCTTTTTCTAATGTCTGAAATGCATAGTTTTTCATTAATTTTCTGCCTTCCTTCAAGACTATAAATCTTCCAAGTACATAAAAGGCTACTTAGAGAGAAGCACAAGTTTTGATATGTGACATTTTTGTTATTCTTCTGTTGTAAATATTTTCTTTTCTTTTTTTTTTTTTTTTAATGACACGGAGTCTCGCTCTGCCGCCCAGGCTGGAGTGCAGTGGCGCGATCTCGGCTCACTGCAGGCTCCGCCCCCTGGGGTTCACGCCATTCTCCTGCCTCAGCCTCCCGAGTAGCTGGGACTACAGGCACCCGCCACCTCGCCTGGCTAATTTTTTGTATTTTTAGTAGAGACGGGGTTTCACTGTGTTAGCCAGGATGGTCTCGATCTCCTGACCTCGTGATCTGCCTGCCTTGGCCTCCCAAAGTGCTGGGATTACAGGCCTGTTGTAAATATTTTCTAATTTTCATTTATCATGTTCTTTTTGTATACTGACTTGTTTAGGAATGTATTTCTTAGTTTTATTTTTAATATTAATTACCAAGTTAATTACATTGTTGTCAGAAATCATGTTTAATGGCCGGGCGCAGTGGTTCACCACAGCCTGTAATCCCAGCACTTTGGGAGGCCAAGGCGGGTGGATCACCCGAGGTCAGGCGTTTGAGATCAGCCTGGGCAACACGGTGAAACCCTGTCTCTACTAAAAATACAAAATTAGCCGGGTGTGGTGACACATGCCTGTAATCCCAGCTACTCCGGAGGCTGAGGCAGGAGAATCGCTTGAACCTGGGAGGCGGAGAATGCGGTGAGCTGAGATCGTGCCATTACACTCCAGCCTGGGCAACAAAAGTAAATCTCCATCTCACCAAAAAAAAAAAAAAAAAGCAATCATGTTTAATACCATTTCAATCAAACATTATGTTTTTTTTTTTTTTTGAGATAGGGTCTTGCTCTTTTGCCCAGGCTGGAGTGCAGTGGTGTGATCTTGGCTCACTGCAACCTCCACCTCCTGGATTCAAGTGATTCTCTTGCTTCAGCCTTCTAAGTAGCTGAGATTACAGGCATGCACCACCATGGTGGGCTAATTTTTGTATTTTTAGTAGAGATGGGGTTTCGCCATATTGGCCAGGCTAGTCTTGAACTCCTGATCTCAGGTAATCTACCCGTCTCGGCCTCCTAAAGTGCTGGGATTAAAAGCATGAGCCACCGCGCCCGGCCTAAACATTATATTTTTGTAAATGTTCGCCTATGCTTGAAAAGAAACTGTAGTCTGCTCTTGTTGAGTGCAGCATTCTATATGTGTCCACTAGATCAAATATGTTAATAATATTTTACAGATGGTTTATTTCTTCCCTGAATTGTGACGGCTTTTTACTGCTTTTCTTGTCTATACTGAGAGACTTGTGCTAAATTCTCTCACTATGATGTTGGATTTGTCTTTCTTTTTGTAGACATATAATTTTGGACTTTATATATTTTGTGACTATGTTGTTAAATGCATACAAATATAACATTTTTATGTCTCCCTTGTAAATGGAATATTTTGTCATCACATAATAATCCTCTTTATCTCTAATAATACTTTTTTGCTTTAAAGTCTACTTTGTCTGATATTGCTATAGCCACAGTAGCTCTTTTTTGGTTAATGCTCACATGGCACATTATCCTTATTCCTTTTACTCTCAATATTTCTTTGTTTTTATATCCTAAATGTGACATTTGTCACATCTAGATTTTCACAAAAAATCCAATTTACTAACATTTGCCATTTGACTAAAGCATTCAATTCTCTTACATTTAATATACTTATTAATGTATTTTTGTTTTTAAAATATCACTTTATTTTGGGCTATTTGTCTTTCTGTTCTGTTTCTCTTTCTTGCTTTCTTGGGCTCAACTGTATTTTCTTGGGCTTCACTGTACTTTATCATACCATTTTCCATCTGAAGTTATTGTCTCCTTTTGTGTGTATGTGCTTTCCTTCAAAATTAAAATATGCATACTTAATTTACCAAAGTTTACAGTTAATGAATACTTTTGCCATATTCCCCAGGCAATCCCTGTGCTGTCTTATATTTTAGTTCTTATTTTTTTGTATGCCATAGGCATCACTGTTCTAGACAGTGTTCATTTATATTCACCCATGCATTTCAATGCTCATTGCTTTTCACTCTTTCCTGTGCATAGGTCCTTCCATCTGGGATCACTTTCCTTCTGCCTGAAACAGCTCCTTGAGCATTTCCTTTAGTGGACGTCTGCTTCTAATTGAACTCTCAGAGTTTTTGTTTGCCTGAAAAATCTTTATTTCATCCTAATTCTTGAAAGACATTTTTTTCCTTAGTGAGGAGTTCTAGGATAGAAATGTTCTTTCAGCTCATTGAAGCTACCACTCTACTATCTTCCACCTTGTTATGTGTGTACTGTTGTTGAGAAGTCAGCTGTCAGTTTAAGAAATCTGTTTTTTCTTCTCTAGCTGCTTTTACAATTTTTCTCTGTATCTTTGGTTTTCTGCTGTTTCACTATGATGGATCCAGATGTGAATTTCCTATTGACCAGGAGTTCTAAAGTCACGTGGATGGATTTCAGCAGTTGGGGAGGGCTGGGAGGTAGGATCAGACAAGGAGATGCCTACAGCTTGTAGGAGATTGAGCTGGGATGCCACATCATTAAGCCTCAGTTGTGTGCTCTGTAAAAGAGGGTTGATGATATTTACTTTGCATCTCCGTCTTCATTCAGTAAGCATTGATTGAGAACCCACTAGGTGCTAGACCCTTTCCTGGGTAATGAGAACACAAGATGAGTCTCAGCTTTTGAGACTCTTCCAGCTAGAAGGGGAGGCAGGTGTGAGAACAGACATATATAATGGTGGGTGCTGCAGCCACAGGTGGCCCAAGGATGGGTCACTTCCACATGGGGTTGGGGGTGTTGGTAATAAAGGCTTCCTGGTTCATGGAGCTTCAACCTCATCTTAAAAGCCACATACATTTCTAGGGGACCATCCACAAAAGAAGGCATTCCTGGGAGAGGGAACAGCAAGGGCTGGGAGGTGGGAAACAGCATGGCTCATTAGTGTTACTGAATTGTTTTACACTTTGGGGTTGGGAGCCCTTTGGAGGGCTTCTGTTCTAGCCAGTAATCTTTTGGTTGCCAGTGACCATAACACATGGCAGAAACTCACACTGCAAAGGCAGAGAGGGCAGGGGAACAGCCACCACCTCTTGCCCATGCTTCTCTGTTTCCTTCTACCCATCAGGGATCATGTCTGCCCACCTAGCCTGACTTCACGTCTTACATACCCATCACCTAGAGGGCCGGATTCTGTTTATTCTAGTTAAAGCATTCTGGAGGAGGGTGCTGATTGGCTAGTTTGGAGTAGGTGGCCATCTTCAGACCAGTCAGACATAGTCAGGGCCTGGGTCTTCTACGACCTTGGTCATTCCTGCTACAGCCCTGTGTTGTTTTGATGGCACAGCTCTCAGGGCAGGGGGCATTGCCTGGGGCCAGTCCTGCAGAAATTCACTACAGCATAAGTGCTGTGGAACTTGACCATTGTTCTGCAGACAGAGGGCCTAGCAAAGGGTTTGTTTGATTTTATATTATTTTTATTTTTAATTGTGATAAAATACACATAATATAGCATTTACCATCTTAACCATTTTTAAGCGTACAATTCAGTGGCATTAGGTACATTCACATTGTTGTGTACCCCTCACCACCATCCATCTCCAGAACTTTTTCATCTTCCCAAACTGAAACTCTGTCCCCATTAAACAACTCCCCATTCTCATCTCCCCTCGGACCCTGGCAACCACCATTCTACTTTCTGTCTCTGTGAATTTGACTACTCTAGATACCTCCTATGAGTGAATCATACAGTATTTGTCTTTTCTTCTTTTTAGATGATGTCTCACTCTGTTACCTGGGTTGGAGTGCAGTGGTACGATCTTGGCTCACTGCAATCTCTGCCTTCAAGGCTCAAGCCATCCTCCTGTCTCAGCCTCCCAAGAAGCTGGGACCACAGGTGTGTGTAACCATGCTCAGCTAATTTTTTGTATTTTTTGTTGAGATGGGGTTTTACCATGTTTCCCAGGTTGGTCTCAAACTCCTGAGCTCAGACAATCCACTTGCTTTGGCCTCCCAAAGTGCTGGGATACAAGCATGAGCCACTGAGCCTGGCCAGTATTTGTCTTTTTGTGATGCGCTTATTTCATTTAGCATAATGTCCTCAAGGTTCATCTATGTTGGAACATGTGTCAAAATGTCCTTCCTTTTTAGGGATGAATAATATTCCATTGCATGGATGGACCACAGTTTATCCATCATTTGTTGATGAGCACCTGGGTTTCTTCCACCCTTTAGCTATTGTGAATAACATTGCTATAAATATGGGCGTACAAATATCTCTTTGAGGACCTGTTTTCAATTCTTTTGGATATATACCCATAGTGGAATTGCTGGATCATGTAAAAGAAAATAAAATTTCAGGATCCTCTAAATTTATTATACCAAGGGGGAAGGCTCATTCATGTAACTTGTTTGCAATTCTGCTTCTTAGATTATAGATTAAGGCTGGGCATGGTGGAGCACGCCTGTAATCCCAGCACTTTGAAAGGCCGAGGTGGGTGGATCACTTGAGTTCAGGAGTTCAAGACCAGCCTGGCCAACAGAGTGAAACCCCGTCTCTACTAAAAATACAAAAAGTAGCTGGGTGTGATGGCGGGTGCCTGTAATCCCAGCTACTTGGGAGGCTGAGACAAGAGAATTGCTTGAACCCAGGAGGCAGAGGTTGCAGTGAGCTGAGATCACACCACTGCACTCCAGTCTGGGTGACAAAGCGAGACTCTCTCTCAAAAAAAAAAAAAAAAAAAAAAAAAAGAGATTAACTCTCTTACTCATTGCTCTTGTTCTGTAAATGACGAGGGGAGACCAGAGACCATAACTCCCCCCTTCCAATCACTGATCTTTGTTATAAATTAACTGCCTTTTTTATTGTCCTGTACCTAACTTAGACCAGATAGCAGCCAAGACCCCATGACAGTTATATCTTCAGTGTGGAATGTTAAGTGTACCTTTCCCAGAAGAAAAAGACCATCTTGACCAATCAGATCGTTGTAACTATGTATTAAGCCTTACATAAAAAGATGTTAAATGTTCTGTTAAGCTTCCCTAAACTTTGTCTGTATGCACGATCCTAAACTTCTACACTTTGGATCTACACTGACTTCCATCCTTTGGAATCTTTGCTTCCTGGACCACTTGTCCTTGAACTTTGCACTTAATAAACTCTGTAAGTGAGATTCTGACCCTTTCGGTTAAGTTGAAAATCACATGGTAGTTCTATTTTCAGTTTTTTGAGAAATGGCCTACTGTTTTCCATAGCAGCTGCACTCCCTTACGTTCCCACGAACAGTTCACAAGGGTTCCAATTTCTCCACATCCTTGCTTGATGTATTGATTGATTGTGATTAGTGTGTAATGGATGTGAGGTGGTATCTCATTGTGGTTTTTATTGCATTTCCCTAATGACTAGTGATGTTGAGCATCTTTTCATGTGCTTATTGGTCATTTATATCTCATTTTTGGAGATATGTCTATTCATGTCCTTTGCCTGATTTTTTAATCAGGTTGGTTTTGTTGTTGAGTTGTAGTAAAGAGCTTTAAGTAGGACTGTCACAATTTGACTTACGGTTTTGACAGAGCTGAGCCTGAAACTTTGGCAGGAATCATGGTAAAGGGGAAGTGGCAAGAACTTGGGGCTGCCAGGACAGACACTGCACACAGTGGGCTCTTCACAAAAGCTGAGCTCATCCAGGCCCTCTTCCTGCTCCGGATCTTGGATGGCCTGAGGAGGAGGACACTGGGGTCACCTCTTTGGATCCTGGCCTTTTAAGGCTCTCAGGGAAGGCTCGGGCAGTCTCCAACAGACCCCTGGGAAATCCAGGGTCCCAGTCCCTCCATGTGTGGTCCAGACGGAGAATGGTTAATGATCCACGCTATAGGACCCCTGCCTGCTATTTGCAGCAGGGGCTGACCATGGGGGTTGGGCTCTAGAAATCCGCAGGAATTTACACAGCGGTGCTGGGCTGTGTAAAGTGGATCCCCCACTGGCTTTTCTGACTGGCAGATAGTTCAAAGACGTGGGCTGGGGAGCCAGAATGCCTGGGTCCAAATCCTATTTTGCCACATACCAGCTGGGCATGTTACATAACTCTCTTGTGCCTCCATTTACTGCTCTGTAAAATGGGAATAATAAGAGAGCCTCCCTTGTGAAGGATTGGGTGAGGATTACATGAGTTAATATATGCAAAGCGTTAAAATAGTGCCTGTCTCGTAGTAAAAGCTATGTAAATGTGGCCTATTGCTGTTATTTTCACTGAGACCAGACCCTGTTAGGCTTCTCACCGCCCAGCAGCCTGCAGGCCTTCCGGACCACGTAGAGGTGCGGTTGTCCTCGGGACAGGTCCTCCCTCCTGGGGCGGCTCGCGCGGCAGCGCCTGGGGCCCGTTCCCGCGGTTGCCGGCAGGGGGCAGCATTGCACTGCGGCTGCTCCCGGGCGGTGCCGGCGGTTGGGCTTGGGAACCGCGCCTCGCGGGGGCCTGCGCCCTCTCTGCGTCCCTCGCGCCGTCACCTGCGGCTTCGGCGGACCAGCCCGTGCAGCCATCTGCCCAGTAGGGCGGGCACGGAGGCCGGAGACCTCTGTCTCTGTTCAGCCCGGTGTCTCTTGGGGCAGGGCGCCCCACCGCCTCTTCCATGAGGCTCTCCAGCCCTCAAGCCCCTGGCGCGCGTGGCTCTTTCTCGGCCCCTCATGGGGCCTGGAGGCCCTTGACCATCCTTGGTCCGTGCACAATCCCCCCATCTGTGAAATGTGGGCAATTGCGCAGTGGTTCAGGGCGCGGCCCAGGTCAGGCACAGAGTGAGGATCGGGAGATGTTTGGACAACCCCCACCTCGGCCTTCATTAGGTCGCGGACTGGCTGGGCCTGAGCGGGGCATGCGGGAGCGCGTGGCCTCTGGGGAGGGAGTGTGGCGGAGAGGATGTGCGGGCCGTGTGGTCCTGATCTGGGCTTGAGCCCACCCCATGCTTGAACCTGCTCTGGGCCTTTGCTTGTGCTCAGCCTGCTTCCTGGATGGCTCCTCCTTCCTCCTTATTCAACCCCCTCGGGCATCTCAGAGTCCGTAACAGCCTTCCAGGTCTCAGGGCCTGGCATTAGCTTCCCTTCCCTGCCAGTCCCCAAAAACGTCCGGTCCTCGCCTGGGCCTACCCAAGGTCTCCCCTCACCCCCCACCACCAGGCTCTGGGTCCACATTAGGACTTGTGTCTGTCCTGCCCACCGTGACCCTTGGCAGGGGATCACGGAGATGGCCCGGCCTCCTGTGAAGGAAGGTCAGCTCCATGATTCCAGATGATTCCAGTCTGGAAATCTCGTGGACTCCAGAAGTCTAGCCTTTGGCTACTCTCCCCCACATTTCCTGGAGAGGCTTGACCACTGGCCCATAGGCCAAGGGGACCCTCCCTTCTGTGGTCACAGACCTTCAACAGATGATGGTAGATGCAGGCCGCTACCCTCAGGTGACCCCACAAAGAGCCACACAGTGGCGAAAGAACAGTGTTCCCAGTGAGTAGGAAATGCACCCTAAAATAGAGTGCAATTTTTCATTTATCAAGAATGAAACAAAGAATAACGCTTAGTGTTGCTGAAGGTGCAGAGAAGCAGACACTTTCATGAATCGCCCATGGAAACGTAGACTGGTTTTAAAAACAGCTTTGGAAGGCAATTTTGGCTTCCAAATTCTAAATTTTAGAATTCCAAATTCTAAATTTAATTTAGAGACTTAAATGATGCATAACCTTTGACCCAGCAATTCCACTGCTAGGTATTTATTCTACTAAGAAAATAATTGCATAAGAGCTGAAAATGCATGTATAAGTATTTTTTACCGAAGCACTGTTTATAATGGTAAAAATTGGGGAGAATGTTCAATAGCAAACGAATGATTAAATAATGTATGATAGCTCCATGGAATAGAACTGTAATCAGCCATAAAAAAAATCACATTTTTGGAAGAGAATTTCATAGTAGAGAGAAATGCTCACATTAAAATGTTCATTCATTCACTAATTAATTGATTTAACATTTATTGAATATCTTTGAGACATGCCAGGTATTCTTTTAGGCACTGAGAATACGACTGTAAATAAGATAAATACTATCGCCCTCCTTATTGGGCTTTCCTTCTATAGGCAGAGACAGGCAAGAAAGAGGCGAAAAATAATTTCAGGTAGTAATACTTTTGTCTGTTTCTCTTTCAAAATTATACTTGAATAGAAAAAAGGATGGGAAGAAGAGCATCACAATGTCAACGGCAGTTATTTCTGGTTGGTGGTATCAGGTAGGATTTGTGTTAAGTTACGAATAACTGAGAAATTCACTGCAGAAGCTTATAAAGACCAGGGTCTGATTGGCTTCTGTGTCCTGGGCTGATAAAGCAGCCCCGCTCTGCCCTCCTGGAACGCAGGCTGTGCATGCCCTGCTTGGATTCTCAAGGTCATAGGACGGCAGGCTTTCCTCCGGGTCTCCTGTCTACCTTCCAGCAGGAAGAAGGGGGAAGGCAGAGGAACAAACTCTTTCTCCTCCGGAGGCTCTGCCTTTTATTTTATGTGAACAGAGCTTCAGCCAAGGTCTCATTGGTCAGAATGGGCCACTTGGGAAGAACATGGAGGCAGTGTCATGGGTTATTATCATTTTCTTCTTCACATTTTCTGGTATTTTCTAAATCAAACAAGACATTAAAACAAGCTTCTGTGTATAAGAAATAAAGGACTTTTTGTGTTTTAAGAAACAAGGTTGAGGTGGATTGCTATGTGGGAATGGAGGGCAGAGGGCAGGCAGTTGCAGCCGGGCTCAGACACAGCTGCTATGGGTGCTGCGGTCCTGGAGGTCTCTCGCACTAATTTCCATCCCCCTGGGTCCTGTAGGCGCTTGCAGGCTGGTGCAGTCCTCAGAGGACACGGTGGAGTGCAGGACCATGGCTGTCCCTGGGAGGGCCTTACCTGTCTGCTGGCTGCCTTGCTGGCTGCCCTAACTCTCTCTGTTTGCTGGTCTCCAGGAGGGCTATGTGGCTGCTGGGGTTAGCGTGGGCAGCCTGGGCTCAGGCTAGGCTGGCTGGACTCACTGGCTCTGGGGACTTTCTCCCAAAAGGAGCTGGGGTTTGTCCCGATGCGCAGGGCTGGTGGGCCATGTCAGGCTGATCTCAGTCTGCGTCCTGGCCTCTTCCTTGTGTTCATTTCCTGTGGCTGCTGTATGAAATTTCAGCTTCTGGTGGCTGCCCGCATTCCTTGGCAGGGGGCCGCACCCCTCCCATCCCTGCCTCTGTGATCACATGGTCTTCTCTGTGTCGTCCTTCTCTGAGTCGTTCTTAGATGGACATTCCTGATGGCATTTAGGGCCCACTTGGACAATCCAGGACCATCTCCTCATCTGCAGATGCTTGACTTAATCAAATCTGCAAATGCTTTCTCCAAATACGGTCACATCTACAAATTCTGGGGATTAGAATGTGAACATCTATTGGGGGCTATTTTTCACTAACTGTCCAGTGACTACTGCTCTGAGACTTGATCTCATCTGTAGAGCAGGGATAAAAGTCCCATTCTCACAAAGTCTTGAGTCAATGACCAACAGGCCATGAGCAGGCACTCGGCAGGCAACAGTGAATGTTCCTCAGTGGTTGAGCCCTGCCCCTCCCCTCTGACCGCTGAGGCTGCTTCTCCCTCCCTTTCCCTTGGTGGTTGATCTGTTCTGGTCTTGGAGACAGTGAGAGGACCTGGGTGGCAGGCCTGCCGACGGCCTCTGATCCGCAGGCCCTTTTTCCCCGTTTCCACCTCCTTCTCCTTCCACTGCCTGTCCCCACAGTGAGGCGTGTGTGCTGCCGTGGGGCACAGGCCTTGTGCTTGGCAAGGGTTAAGCATATGCAGGTTGCCCTCCTTCCCTGGGCGCCTCCCCTGGGGGCTTCTGCCTCCTCCCACTCCCTTTTCTGTTCTCTCATATCAAAGCTCCCACCAGGCTCAGTGGCTCAGGCCTGTGATCCCAGCACTTTGGGAGGCTGAGGCAGTCGGATCACTTGAGGTCAGCAGTTCGAGGCCAACCTGGTGAAACCCCTTTTCTACTAAAAATACAAAAATTAGCCAGGCGTGGTGACACGCACCTGCAATCCCAGCTACTTGGGAGGCTCAGGCAGAAGAATCACTTGAACATGGGAGGTGCAGGTTGCAGTGAGCTGAGATCATGCCACTGCACTCCAGCCTGGGCAACAGAGCAAGACTGTCTCAAAAAAAAAAAAAAAAAAGCCCAAAAACAAAAGACATCTCTGGGTCCCTCTCTATTTTCCAGACAGATCTCTGGCAAGCCAGGGACTTTGCCCAAGGTTGCCTAGCACATTGGCAGTGGATTCAGGGCCTTTGCCATGTCCCTACCTCATCTGAAGGAGTGCCAGGCAGCCCTTGCTCCAAGCCAAGTCTCCAGGAGCCTCCTGGGAGGTAGTACCTCCCCCATTTAGGTTTATAGGGTGTTAAATGCACTATGGTGCACCAGATAGGAAAAATCAATCACAATTTCACTTCATTGCCGGATGGAAGAGGAGATTTACAGGCCAGATAACCCGCTCTTGGAAATGGGTGTGTCCATACATAGGGTGCCCAGATCCATTAGTGGCTGCGTTTAGCTGGAGGGCTGGGTCTGGGGAAGGGGCTTTCTGTTGGATGAGCAAGGGCTTCAGGTGGATGCAGCTCCCCCATCCCTGATCCCTTGGGAGAGTCGGGGACTCGGCTCTGAAAGGCTGTGGGCTGGTGGGAGCCCCTGTGCTGCTCCCAACTTAGGATGGGATGAGGAGGGGTGTGGTCGGGTGGACCTGTCACATCCATTGAACAAAATGTCTGTGCAGCTCCTGGCCTGCTGTGCAGGCTGACATTTAGGTACCGCATCTTAAACAAGGAGCAGGGGGCGACTGGTGAGCAACAAGGCCCCACTCTATGTGTGGACACCTGCAGCCTCATTCCCGGGGAGGGCAGAGGACATATGACTGGCATAGACATTGTGTGTAGAACCAGGGTGGGACAGTCTCCCCTGAGTTCCCTGGTAGCCAAGGGGACAAAGGCCTCTCACTCCACTGTTTAAGTTCCGTTCTGCGGATTGGTGGCTCTCTTGCCCAGGATGTCCATTGAAGACACGATGGTTGACAGGTCTCTGGCTGCCATGATGCCACCCCAGGCCCACTCTGTAGAGATGTGTTTGGGATGGAGCATGTCTGGCTTTAGTATCTCCCACCAGGACCATTCTGTCAACTTCTACCCTGGTCCCTCTGCTGCCTCCTTCTTCCCACCTTGCTGCTCTCCCCACAGCCTTCCCTTACTTGCTTCCACCTCCATACCTTTCCTCTCGCTGTTCCCTTCACCTGCAACGTACACTCCCTTCCTTAACTCAGCTCAAGGTCTCAGCTAAACCTGTGTGGAGCCCTGGAACCCAAAGCAGGAGATGACAGGGGCAGGAGGAGCCCTGGGCAGTGGTGGGAGGGGCAGGAGCCTCTGTGGTGCTTCATGTTCTGGGACAGTTAGGCAGTGACTGTTGAGCATACAGGAGCCTGAGTTCAGCTCTGGGGTCAGACAGGCCAGGATTCAGGACCCTGCCACTTAGTCCTTCTAGTCACCTGCGGAATAAGGTGGTCCCCAAAGTGCAAAAACAGCAGAGTTGCAGATCCCAGGTTGGGGAGAGAGGAGAAGAGCCACCCCAGGCAGGCATTGGGGCTGGGAAGCAGGGAGCCCAGCAGGTCTCCTGGGAGGGCCTGGGCCAGCCTGTGGGCTCTGGGACAGGCTTTTCAGGGCTGTGGTTTTACATGTGTGAGCTGCAGCAGCAGAAGCCCATTCTCCACACACCAGTGGACTCAGAGCCCCCATGTGCAAGGCTGGCTATGGACGTGGAGTGGGGTCCTCAGAAGCCCCGAGCTTCCTCTGAAGAGCCTCTTAGATCCAGGCTTTGGGGCACACACTTGGAGAATCTCTGCTTTAGCAGGAGGTGAGACACAGGCTGCCCCCAGAGGCCTGGGACTGAGATGACAGTTACTGGGGGTCATTCCTGGGACCTGAGCCTTCCTTCTCCTTTGCTCTCCCTTGGCGTTTGGAGATGCCTTTGTGCACACTCCAGCTTGCCTTATCTGACCTTTGCAGGGTTCTAAGGAAGGGATGAACCTTGTTGGACTCCAGGGGGTCAAGGGGAATCCTGGATGTTAGCATGAGAGCCCCAGATGAGCCTGAGCTGCTGTTCAGTCCTGCCACCCATCCTGCCTGGAGAGCCTGGGTCCAGGAAAGAGACCTCTGGAGTTCCTCGCTTTTGCAAAGGAAGCAATTTTTCACACAGGTAACTTTTTGGACTAGTCGATTCTAAGCAGACTGAAGACCCAGTCCTGAGTCCCAGTTTCCTGACTGTATAATGGGGGTAAAGAGGTCCTTGCCCTGGAAAGATGAGGCATTCCTATCTAGGGTGGACACACAGTGTGTGATTTCCTTTCTCCTCATTGGCCCATGGGGCACAGCTCTGGCCCGCATAAGCCCTCCCTCACCTGGGCTGCCCACCATGGGTGTCTGCACCGTGCCATGGGAAGGGTGCAAAGGAGCACAACAGTGGGTCTTGCCCTGGTGGCTGAGGCAAGCTGGTGCTGGAATTTTCCCTCTCCCTAACCTCGGGAAAACCAAGGAATGAATCAATAGAAGTCTCGAATTAATAGAATGAGCAATGCAAAAGATTGCTGGCCTGGGAAATTTAAAGTAACAACCCACGAGGCTACCAAGAGTAAAAGTAAACTAAAAAATACAGTAATATAAAAGAAGATCACATAAAATAAATACAAGCTGAGAAAGAGTAAAAATAAGATGAAAGAGGTTGGCAAGAAAGGGTAGTAAGGAAGACAAAGTAGAGACAGAAAATTCACATTCAACTGAAGAGCCAACACAGCGCTGGAAGAACAGATGAAATAAGCAATAAACAAGAGTGTTTAAAAAAAAAAACCGAAAAACAAAGCTGGCGTGGTGGCTCATGCCTGTAATCTCAGCACTTTGGGAGGCTGAGGCAGGAGGATTGCTTGAGTCCAGGAGTTCAAGACAGCCTGGGAAACATGGTGAAACCCCATCTCTACAAAAAATGAAAAAAATTAGCTGGGCATGGTAACGTGTGCCTGTGGTCTCAGCTACTCAGGAGGCTGAGGTGGGAGGATTGCCTGAGCCCAGGAGGTCTAGGCTACAGTGAGACATGATCACATCAGTGTCCTCCGGCTTGGGTGACAGAACAAGACCCTGTCTCCAAGAAGAAACTGAAAACAGGAAAAACCCAATGGGTTAAGAGAGGAAGGCAGCAGTGAGATTTTCTGAGCTTGGATCTTGGCAGAAAGTGGGTTCCCTGGAGCCTGTAGTGACGGATGAGGCTGGCAGCAAGACTCCTTCCCAGATGCCTAGACTCTTTCCTGGGGGCTTGACATTAAGACCTGGGTTGGCCTCCACCCTGTGTACATGGGACAGCTGGGTTCCATGCCAAAGCCTGCAGAGAATTCCCCAGGCTTGGACTTGATCTTTCTTTGCCAGCAGGGCCTGGGCCGAATCATCTTCCATATCACTGGTGGGCTCTGTGCTGAGGAGGGAATGAGGAAGATAGAGTTTTTGGGCCCTCCCTGGAGACGCATGATTCAGGAGGGGCACTTCTGCAGGGGTTGAGCACTGGTGGTTCCGCATCAGGCAGGCAGCTCCTCAGGATTGTGCCCGGGAGGCAGGTCACTTGGAGGGCCAGGACTCCAGCTGGCCTTTCCTTAGTCCAGCTCTCGGATGGGGTGAGAAAGAAGGCAATGGAGAAAGGAAAGGTCTGCATTTCTAGAATGACAAAGCTTTAAGTCACAATGATTGTAGCTTCAAAGTAGACCACTGAGGCCTCTCTCTGCCTTGACATTTCACCTGCAGCTTCTGTGGCCAACTACTAGCATCCAGTGTTGTTTCAGTTGAGATTCCTGATGAGCCCAGTTTTATCTTTTTGCACCCTCCTTCAATTTCCTTGTGTGTAAAATGGGATGACCATCTCCTCGGTAAGATGTCAGGTGGTGAGCACAGTGCCTGCATGTGGTAAGTGCTAAAGAAAAGTAATTAGAATCAGTAAAACTGAAGAACTCTTTAGAAAAAGCAGTCAGCTGTGCTGGCTGAGCTTGTGTAAAAGAAAGATTTACTGACTCAGTTTTAATTTCTGTGAATACACCTTTGTGTAGTGAGGAGCAAACCAAAAGGACTGAGCCTTGGGCCTGCCAGCAACTCACCTGATGCCTCTCTCTGGGCCTCAGTTTTTCTCTCTCTGAAGTGGATGTGTGTCATATGACCCAGAGATTTCTAATCTATCTTCTCTAGCTAGATTCTTGCATTAGGGGTGAAATTGTTCATTGGGTAGAGTTGCTTCCCCTGGTTTTGGAGAGGTGGCATTTGCAGCCCCAGAGGCTATCAGGGATAAGGGTGTTGGGCCAAGAATAGCTGGGCCAGGAGCAATAAACTGTTAAAGGGCTTGATGAGTCTGAGCAACTGACCAATAACATCCAATGCCGCTGGAACCTGGCAACTCCAACTTTAGGTGGCAGAGGATTAAACACATTTTGCCTCAAGGTGAGTCTGTACAGGTCCCCAGTGGTCTCTGGGCCTGCCTTCCAGCTCTGTGAGGAACAGGAGCTGAGCAACTGCCTACAGTCACCACGCAAAAGGTGTCCAGGGGATTCTAGCCTGGATAGGAAAACTGGCTTGGCTGAGTGGACTGTCCCAGGGTGAGCATCTGGGAATGAGCATATGGGGATGGCAGACTTCCACACACCCTGGAAGCTGGAGGGGAAGGAGGCACCCAGGACAGAAGGTGAGGTTGCCCCAGGTCAACAACTTCCAGATGAGATCCACCTTGAGTCATGATCCTCAGATGCCAAGCCACAGGAACCTCATCACCCACCTCATCATCCAAACTGGAACTTGATGGAAATCATTCCAAAACTATGTGTTGGTGGGGTTGTCTTCTTAATACTTGGAAGGAGGACTTAATACTTATCCCACTGAAATCATGTTACCTACACCTAGCAAAACATACATCAAAGAAAAACTTCTAACTGGGTATATCACACGCCCACTGTACTAACACACTGGAGAACCCCCAACAACAGGAGGCCCCAGGAGAATCCCTGACCCACAGGGACTTCAGGTCAAGACCACACCCACCATCCTTTCAAGGTGGAGACAGTGCCCGTAGGAACCAAACTGATGTATAATAAAACTCATCATTTATTTATCTTCTCCCTACAGCATTTCAGCCAGTGAATGGCAGAATTTTGCAGGAATGAGAATTAGAGGTGTAGAGGGTTTTGAGATGAGGGGTGGGTCGGGTTTCACTACTCAAGGACCCTAAGACAGGTTTTTGGAAGAAGTGTGTGTGTGTGTGTGTGTGTGTGTGTACGTAGGACCACACTCAGCCACTCCCATGGGCAAGTATGACATATGACTTCTCCTCTCTTCTTGCCCCCTGGCCTCCTTAACCTGGAAGTCACCTTGCTGGCTCATGGGATTCCTTGATACTTCTGCAATCCAGCTTCTCCGCTCCAACAGGCTGTCCCTGCCCAGCTGAGCTGGCCCACTCAGGGTTCCCTCACAGTGCTATGGGCCTCCACTGGCCCCCTCTGTACAGCCCATCCTCTCCAATCTTTCTTTCCAGAGTGAAATCTACCAATGCTTACTCTTTGGCTGGCCACATGAGACACAGACAGACATACAGACATACACTTCTTTCTGTTTGCCTTGGCTCACCATTGTTCAATGCCTGGAAGCCTTATCTTCTCCCTTGGGAACCTCCACTCAGTCTTTACAACTGTCATCTCCTCCAGGAAGCCATCCCTGCTCTTCTTCCCAGGCTGGATCAGAGCCCAGGCATCTGAGCATACACAGCTCATTCATAGTCCCCCCCAACATTTAAAAGATGACCTGGTTAGGTGTCTGCCTCGCCCACTGCGTTGGGAGCTCTGGGCAAGGGCTGTGGTGGGAGCCTCTCCCCCTGGTGCGTGGCGGGAGTCCTGGGGCCCCTCCGCGGACAGCAGGGCCCGGGGACGTTCCCAGGCTTGCTGGAGGAGCAGCTTTCGAACGAGGCTCTGCCAGGTCCCAGACCCCAGGACGCTCAGCTCTCTCCTCGAAATCTTGGGGGTGCCACATGGAGCCCAGTCCCTTTCAGGCACGAGCCCACAACAGCTTAACGCTCTCTTTGGTGGTGGCCGGCCCGAGGCAGGCACCGGAGGCGGAGGGAGCCCTGTTCCGCTATGGCCGCGAGGCGCGGGCTCTTCGCCCGGGCTCGCACATGAAAGCTCCGTGCAGGGTCGGAGTCTGAGCCCGCCGGCCGCTTGGAAGGCTCCTCACGTCCAGGCGCCGCGGTCACGGCTGCGCCGGTTTCCGGCCATGAATTGGGCTTCAGAGTCCGAGCCTCCTGCCCGACTCCCGGCTAAGCACGCTGCCCACGGAGCGGGGGATGGGAGCCCGCCGAGGTCCGCGCGGCCAGCCAGGGTTCGAGCCCGCGGCCCGGGCTCTGCTCTGAGATGCTCGCGGCGGCGGGCCCCCTCTGGCTCCCCAGGTGTCCCGGGGCCTGGCCCGGCGCCCCGCCCCGGTCTCTCTTCTTGCTCCCCAGGTCCCACTCCACGAGGAACGGTCTGTTTCGGCCGGGGACATGACCCGAGACGCGCGGCTGCTGAGGTCGCCAGGGCGCTTTGGGAGCCCCTCGAGGGCAGTTAGCGGCCGGCCCTCCTCCGTTCTCCCGCCCCTGGAGAACCGGAGAAGGAGGCCCGGACCGCCAGGGCTCGGCGCGCCGCAGCCCAGGCCGGTCCCCGCAGCTGTGACGGTCTCTGAGCGTCCCCCGTGCCGGGAGTGTGGAGCACCCGGCGCCCCCTCCGAGCCGCGAGCGGGCGAGCGCCGCGCGGCGAGGCTGAGGCTCCGCAGTCACGTGGTAGAGAGGAGGGCGGAGGGGAGGGAGGCGGGCAGGGAGGGGAGGGGGAGCGGAGCCGAGGGGGAGGGGGAGGGGAGGGGGCGTCCTCCGCAGTTCGCTCCTCGCCGGGGCTCAGACACACAGCCAGCCCAGAGCCGCCACGCCGGCCCGGCCGCCGCCGCCACCGCCTCAGCCTCCCCCGAAGCCGCTCTAGCCGCGGGAAGCGCCGCTGCCACCGCCGCGGGCCGCCCCCGCCGCGCCGGCCTGGGCTCAAGCTGCCAGCACCGCCGCAGCCGCCACCGGAGCCGGAGCGGGAGCCCGACCGCGCTGGGCTGGGCTGGGCTGGGCTGGGGCGGGCGCAGGGCGCAGGGGCGGGCACGCGGGGGAAGACGCACGGGCGGGCTCGGCTCTCCCGGGGAGCGGCCCGGGACTGCACCGGGACCAGCGCCTCCCCGCTTCGCGCTGCCCTCGGCCTCGCCCCGGGCCCGGGCGGATGAGCCGCGCGCCCGGGGGACATGGAAGCGCTGACGCTGTGGCTTCTCCCCTGGATATGCCAGTGCGTGTCGGTGCGGGCCGACTCCATCATCCACATCGGTGAGCGCGGCTGGCTGCCGGGCCGAGGCTGGGCGGGGGCCCCAACGGGGCAGGGGGTGCGCGGCTTCCAAACTTGGCGTTTCCCTGGGCCGAGGGGCTCGGCGGGCGGTGCTCCCCGGAAGGGCCGCGCCGCGCCGCCCGGCGGAGGAGCTGTGCACTGGCCGCGCCGCGCTCCCGCTGGCTGCTTGCCGCTCCCCGGGGCTCCGATCTCCGCGCCGGGCCCCGCGGCCTCTGCCGACACTTAGGGCCGACGCTTCGGGGAACACCGGGATGGACGCGCGTCGAGACCCGCGCCCTTAGCGGGGCCGTTGGCGGGTCGGGAGGGCCCTTCTGCGCAGCTCAGAGCAGCGGGGGGCAGGGGGAGGCACGGCGGGGGGCTCGCCAAGTTGGCAGGGCAAGATCAAAGAGGCCGGACCGGAACCGTGTGTGAATGTGTGTGGGTGCGTGTTGTCAGCGTGTGTCGCTGTGTGCGCCTGGCACGGTGTCGGTGTTACTGTGAGAGGGTGTTGGGGTGTGTGGGGCCATCTGAGCGTGTGTTGGTGCGTGCACGACTGTCTGTCAGCCTGTTAGAGTGGACACAGTGTCTGCCTGCTTCTCCAGTGTGTGTCTGTGTAGCCCTCGGTGTATGTGTGACTGCGTGTGTATCTGGTTGTGGCGACTGCATCCCCATCCTGGACAGTCCCAGAGTTTTGCGTGGTCCAAGTCTTGGGGGCCCAGACGGTCTGGGTGGTGGGAACCAAGGGAAGAAGCGTGGGCAGCGGGGGGTAGGGGGATGCTGAGCGGGAAGAGATGGATAGAGAGAGAGAACCGGGAGAGAAGATGAGAGCGCAGAGGAGGTGGGGGCACGCCGAGGGGGAGTGGGCGCGCCGAGGGGGAGTGGATGCGAGTTGGGAGCAACACGGGAGGAATCTCGGGAAGTTAGGCCGAGTTGGGGGGCTGACAGCGGTCGCTTTGGGGGAGTCCCTCCGCAGTCGTCTTTCCGGAAGTTGGGAAAGACCAGCGAGCACAGGGAAACTGGGGGTTGGGAGGTGTTGAAGGCGAGGAATACGGGACGGGGGGGAGGGTGGGTGGTGGAGTGGGGTGGTGAGGACTAGGCCTGGGCTCGGAGAGCTACGATTCCCCCTCAGGGGCCCGTGACCAAACCTGCTTCCCGCCCTGGAGGGGTGCGGGTCTCGCGGTCAGCATTGCGGCGCCGGCTCCCGGTGTAGTGAGGAATCCGGGCCTCCCTCCTCCTACCCAGCCCCCAGCTTGAGGGATCACTCGGCCTAGCTCCGGGACCTCAGGGACCCTCGGGGCTTGGTGAAGCGGGATGTGGGTGGCTGACTCCAGAGCTGTCCAGGTTGCAGGACTAGGCTCGGGCTGGTCGCACTGATCTCGGCTGGAAGCGCAGGGTCCGCGGAAGCTGTGCTAGGCGCACAAAGCGCCAGCCGGAGGGCGCCCTGGAGGAGCTGTCCGCGGTTCTAGAAAGCCCTTCAAGAGCAGCTTCTTCTGGGACCTCCAGCTCCGCTAGATCTGAACGTGGAGGCGCCTAGGACACAGTCCCCTTCCCCCACTCCCCTCGACAGACATACAGGAAATGGGAGTGGGGAAGGATGGAGAGTAGGAGGCTGAGCTCAGGGCGCCGGGCCGGGCAGCGTCACAGTCATCCAAGCTGCAGGCCATCCGAAGCCCCTGCCTAAGGAAGACCCCTCTGCGCAGGAAAGCCAACTGTAGACCTGCTTCGCTCAGCTCCACTCAGCAGGGGACGTGCATGGAGAAAGGACCCATCATTCTGTCCTGGGATTTGGGTGGGGGACACCACCCTCCCGGGGAACTTCCTGGCTCCTGGGATGGGATTTATGGAACCATGTCAAGGCATTTGGGCGCTGCCTGGGGCCACCCCAGCTTGGCTTAGTCCCTTGTGTGGGGCATGGCTAGGACATGTGGTGCCTTGGTTGTGAGACACGTGTGTGACCTGGTGGCAGCCTGTGGGGTGTGCATGTGTAACTCATGTCAACTGTGTGCACGTGTGCGCTGAGGGCTGGTGGGGGGAGGGGAACATATTCCTGTGCGGGTGGAGACGGGAGAGCCTTAATCTACCCCGCCAAGCTGAAATCCCAGCTCAGACTTCCCACCACCTGGCAGTCATCGGTCTGCGAGTGCCTGGACCCTCGGGCCAGGGGAAGCGGGGAGAGGGTACTTGTCCAGGTCCGGTCTTGATCCCTTCTCTCCTCCAGGTGCCATCTTCGAGGAGAACGCGGCCAAGGACGACAGGGTGTTCCAGTTGGCGGTATCCGACCTGAGCCTCAACGATGACATCCTGCAGAGCGAGAAGATCACCTACTCCATCAAGGTCATCGAGGCCAACAACCCGTTCCAAGCTGTGCAGGAAGGTGAGTGACCGCTGTGCCCAGGGCCCACTGGGACACGGCCTGCGAGGCGTCGCAGCAGTGGGCACCGGCGGGGTTGGGACGAGCTTTGGCTGCGCAGGGCACCCTCTGTTCCTCGGCAGCCGCGGTGCCACGCGCGGTGGCGCGCCTTCCCCGGCCCACCTAGGCAGCGGCGCCGGGACTGCTCTGCGCTGCGGGCCGGCACGGAGAGCCTGCGAGCGCGGGGAGCTGGGCTTCTTGCGGGTTGCGTGGCGCCTTTCGGGCTGTGTGGGCGCAGGTGTGCGCCCAGCGCGGGCTGCGCAGGCGTGCGTGGCTCGGGGCCGTCTTTGTTTCTTCGTGTTTGGGGGTGGGCGTGTCTGCGTACCGGGTACCTGTGTCGGGCGCACCTCCCCTGATCTCAGTGGGCCGGTGTTTTCCTCGCTTCGAGGTGAGGAGCGCCCAGCGGCTGGAGCCGGACCTGTCTCCTTCTCCCGGGCATAACCTGGTAGGCGCGGCGTTTCGCGCCCCGCGGCCCCCAGAGCCTCAGCCCCGCGCTTCTCTGCCGCGCTCCTCCACCAGGTTTGGAGGAGCCGGTTTCTCTCTCGCTGTCCGCGCCGCGGGCGGAGGCGCCGCCGCCTGGGCCGGAGGTGGGCGCTGTTCGCCCAGGAAAGGAGCGGAGCTGGGCCAGTCCGGCTGCGGGGAAATCCTAGCCTGCGCTGGGGCCGCCCTTGTCCACAGCCACTGCCCACGGTCGGGCCCCGTGGCAGGCGCCACAGGTGCGAGGCAGGGCGTTCACGACAGCAACCCCCTCTGCTTTCCCTCCTCTCTGCTAGTCCCTCCCCTTCAACCTTTCAGCTCGGGAACCCCTGTTCCTTCTCCAAGCCTCCAGATTCCTGGTTAAGGCCTAAGGCTCCGCCTCTGACACTTACCCAGCTTAAGTCCCTTCTCCTTCCCTCTGCCTTGCTCCACGCAACCATGGGGACTCTGGGGCCAGCGCCCCTCAGTGCTGAGGCAAGTTAGTGGCGCAGGATGCAGGGATTCCTTGCTGGAGGAACTGGTAGAGAAGTGTAGAGGGAGCAGTGGGTGTAGTGGGAGGTGGGCTGGCTAAGAGCTCCTGGCCGGTGCTTTCTCCTCAAGCACGTTGAGCCCAGAGTCCTCCTGCTGCTTTGGTACACATGGGTTGCTAGTCTCCCTGGTGCCTGCAAGGACAGGATACCTCGATGATGGCTCTGGCCTGGGTCTGGGGGGTCAGAGCTGGTGTTGGGGAGGTCGTTTTGTTGGAAGGAGGAATTCTGGGGGTCTCCTATTCTTGGGTGCAGCAAAGGAAGGAAAGGGGCCAGCTCTGAGGGCAGGGACCGGGGACTACTTCTGGGGACTGAAGGTCCAAGGATTTCTTGAGGTGGTTTTACAAACCGGGAGTCCCAAGTGTTTTCTTTTAGGGGAGGTGAGGCTAACACTGCCTATTATGGGAGCTGCTGCTTCCAGCTGTGACAGATGTCCATTGTCAGATGTCTGTTGAGGTACAGGGAAGAGGAATTCCTGCCCTTCTTTGGTGTCTGGTCATGTCCCACCAGCAGTCTCTGTCTCCAGACGCCCCCTGCCTCTGGACTTCTTTTCAGTGTGCCCTTATCACAGCTCCTTGCAGGTGCTTGGGGTGGGCTCCAGCCAGGGGAGGGCAGGGCCTTCTTAGCGGAAGGAACCCTAAATGGGGTGGGAACCTGGGGTGACAAGCTACAACTTTCATAGTGCCACCTGTTCCCTTGACACTGGCTCCACAAACCCCATCTCTGTTGACATTCATTCTTCGTGCTCGGGAGCTGAAGCCACAGTTTGGAAGCACATATTTTCTGGACCCAGGAGCTCACAGTGTGGTGGGGACCCTGCCTGTGTTCCATGTCTGGTGACACACCTCTGTTGGCTCCCCTCTGCAGTGTTGAGTATCCAAGCTCATTCATTTTGCCCCTGAATGATGCCCGTCCACTCCCATCAGCAGTTCCCCAGGGACTAAACATGATGCTCTTGCACAAGGTTGCTACCTTATGCAGGTAACACACAAGGATGAACCGGCCAGCTGGTTCCTGTGACACCTGGAGTACAGGGTCTGAAGAGGTCATCTCCATTAAAAGGAGAAGCTGTCACACAGCTTTAACAGATTTTGCCATTGGGTGTGAAAATCCTACTGTTGTAGATGTGCTGATTTATTTTTTTAAGAGGAGCCCCAAATCTGGACCTTAATGTAAATTTTGATTTAAAGCTATTGCCAACTAATAAAATAATGTAAACAACACAGTACAAGCCAAACAAAACATAGCTATGGGTGATTCAACCTGTAAGCGCCCCAAAGCAACTTTGTCCTGGGGACAAAGGTTCCACCCAGGGGCCTTTTCTGGGTCTTGGTTTCTCTGTTTGTATAGTTGGAAAAATGTGTCAGGCTCTAAGGATGGCAGACTGACACAGTCTCTGTGGGGTGTGAGAGTGAGTGTTTCTGCATGTCTGGAACTAGGGAGTTAGATTCTTGGTTGACAGTTGTCTAGGGAGAGAGACACTGGCCAGGTATTGTTGGTGGGCTGCCTGCTGCCCAGAGAGTTTGTGCTGGTGAAAGCTGGCATGTACTTTCATTTTATGAGTCTGGTGGACTGAAATCCATTGTTATCTTGTGACCTTGCATAGCCCTTGGTTGCCTACAAGGGATGGGAGGAGCCTGCCCTGGAAGGCCTCTGTGAGGGGCAGAGCAGTGCTCAGCAGCCTCCTTTTCCCTTGCCTGGGGCTCTGCTGCAGGTGCTCAGCTCTCTGGATGTCCTCCCTTGGATGTACTCTGTGGGGTGCTTTTCCATCACTGGGCTTGATCCCTGCTTGATGAATGCCTTATATCTCACTGCTGGGCCTGGACATCCATTGCAGCAGGACATGGGTTGTCGATACAGGCTGAGTAGGAAAGAAAAAGACTTTTAGTAGGGGAGTGGTCAGGGATGGAGAGCCAAGGCGGATGGGGGCTTGGTCTCCATCATTGACTGGACAAGCCCACAGTGACCTCTCAGTGGAGTGGTGCTGTCACTGTTTTGGTCTGAGAGGCAGTGCCATGCAGTGATAAGAGCTTGGTGGAGCATAAAGAGTTTCAGTTCCCATCTTGCTTGTCTTCACTCACCGTGTGACCCTGGAGCCCTGCTCTGAGCTTCTGTTTCCAGATCTGTTCAAAGGGAATAATCATAGGATTTGCCTCATGGGATTGTGAGGATTAAATGAGATGAGACATGTGTAAATCATCTACATAAGGCCTGCGGTGGGTGTTCTGTAAACAGTAATTCCCTTTCCATTCCTTGACCCAACTGTGAATCCATCTCAGCTTCTCCTGAGGCCGTTGATATTTTCAGCTACATTATTTTTTTAAGCTAGTGAATTCCTTGAGAGAGGACCTAAACTGACCTTTTCATTTTTAGCTCTTACTTTTTTCCCTGATTATAAAAGAAATGCATTGCTGCAATGAGCATGTATTAATATAAAAATATAAAAAAGAAAAAGGGCAATGTGTGCTTATTATATAAAATGTGGAAGGTACAGGAAAGTGTCAAGAGGCAGAACAAAATCGCTCTGAATTGCACTAGTGTTATTTCCTTCTAGTCTTCCCCCCACCATTGTATTTTATAAATTTTGAGAGCTCCCATTCTGTTCAGTTTTATATCCTGTTTTTTTTTTTTTCCCATTTAACATCATTGGCCTTTTCTGAAATCACTATGAACTATTTGTAAACATTACTTTTAGTAACTGCATACATTTCTCAATATTCAAAACTTTTTTTTTTAAAAAGGGAACTATTTATGCTGAGATATGCAGAATCAAATATTCCTGAACAAAACAAGAAACTCGGCCTGGATATGTTGGTCCTAAGATTTATACTTACAATTTCTTCAGGATGACTTTTAACAAGCTCCTTACAAGCACTGCCTTTTAGGACATTTGGTCAATTTATGGAAAAGAATGGATCACACAATAAAATATCCATTTGATAAGGATTGAAAGTTAGCAAATAACTCAGAAAGGACATTTAAATCTCTAAAATGTTGCATCTTAGATTTAGTTGGCAAAGTCCATATTAACAAATAGTGTGAAAATTTGTCTTCTAGATACTAAAGGAGATCCTAATTTGTTAAATAAAAAAAAAATTTCAGATTGTTGTAAAGTGCTTGCTCAAGTAGGAGGTTATATAAATGCATATAATTTATATAAAAGAACTGGCTGAGCACGAGTCTTCTCATTTCCCAGCATTACTTTTTACTGTGAGTAAAAGACGTGAGTTATTGGATATGCTGTAGATATACCTGTCGCAGTGTGGAAGGATAACCGTTTAGGAAAGAGGCAGAAAAAAGGAATGCATGCAAGTGAGGCAATATTCCTTTTAGTTATCATAAGCACAAAAGGATTCTAGGAAGACATAAAAATTACCAAGAATAGCTTGTGGTTCACAGAATGAAACAATGAAATAAAATAAAAATGAAACACAGAGAGCTTGTTGGTGCCCATCTGGAGGCCTTGCTCAGTTTATATCCGTTACCTCCTAGGTGGTCACCCTGCCCCTCACTGGCCACACTGGTATCTAGACATTCTGCTAGAGGCTCCCCATCCCTAGCTCTGATGGCTTCCGGCATCTTCCTTGGCTTCCATTCAGAATTATAGAGAATTGTAGGTCCCATCGAGGCCACGCTCTTGCAGTCCTGCTGGCAGCCTCACCAGACACCGTCAGAGGCTCTCTGAGTGTGATGTCCGTGTCTTCCTAAAGATGCCTGTAGACTCCTTATTCCCATCCTCTCAGCTGTGTTAGTTTTCTTGTGGTGCTGAAACAAATTTTACCTCAAATTTAGTTGGTTAGATCAACACACATTTATTCTCTTGCAGTTCTGCAGGTCAGAAGCCTAACATGGGTCTCGCTGGGCTAAAATCTGGGTCCTTCTGGAGGCTGGAGGAGAGATTTGTTTCCTGGCCTTCTCCAGCTTCCAAAGACTGCTGGATTCCTCAGCCCCTGGCCCTTTCCTCCATTTTCAAGGCCAGCAATGGCGGGTCAAGGCCTTCTCACATCCTCTCATGCTGACCTGGCCTCTGTCATCGCATCTCCTTCTCTGACTCTTCTGCTTGGCCCCTCTTTCAAGGACCTTTGTGGTTATATTGGGCCCATCTGGATAATCCCAGATAATCTCCCTATTATTTATTTATTTTTTTTTTTTAGACGGAGTCTCTCTCTGTCACCCAGGCTGGAGTGCAGTGGCGTGATCTCGGCTTACTGCAAGCTCTGCCTCCCGGATTCACACTATTCTCCCGCCTCAGCCTCCCGAGTAGCTGGGACTACAGGCACCCGCCACCATGCCCTGCTAATTTTTTGTATTTTTAGTAGAGACAGGGTTTCACTGTGTTAGCCAGGATGGTCTCGATCTCCTGACCTCATGATTCGCCCACCTCGGGCTCCCGAAGTGCTGGGATTACAGGTGTGAGCCACCGCGCCCAGCCCTCCCTATTTTAAGGATAGCTGGTTTGCAAGCTTAAATGCTGTCTGCTACCTGTGCCATGTAGCCTAATATATTCACAGATCCGGGCATTAGGATGTAGACATCTTTGAGGGCCATTATTCTGCTACCACGTTGGCACACCTGTCTGTGCCCAATGTGCGTTGTCCACCCCCACTTTCCTTCCACCCTGATAACTTTTGCATGCTTGACTGCACTCTTGCTTACTGCGGGGCATCCTCTTGTCTTTGCTGGGCCTGCTATAGTCACTTGGGATGGATGGCTATGTTTCCTTTCTGTTTCTACAAAGCTCACCCTGGAAGCATCACACTGTAAGCCTGTGGAGCCTCTACAGACTTGCCTGTGTTCTCCAATGACATGTCGGCTTCTTTTCGTGGGCTTGGCTTCTGCTTGTGCATAAGGAAGTTCCTGGAGGAAACTGCTGTTTGAATAGTCAGACTGTAAGTTGGTGCTGCCGCTTGGACCCAGGGCCTCTTTTCTGCCTGGGCAGGTTGTTCTTCAGAACCTCACCGTCTAGGCCCATGCCTACCTACAGCCCAAGGGAGGGCCCTCGTTAAGTCAATCTTGCTTTGCTGCCCGGGGTCCCACAGAGAGCTGCTGTTCCTGGTCCCCTCAAGGGCTACTGCCAGTGATAACAGCTGTGGATGAGGCTGCAGGCATTGATAGTCTGGAGTTAGGCGTTGGGTCACCTCTCTGGATTCCCCACAAGCCCGTGGTCACTCACGGTGTCAGGGTGCTGAACTCACAGGCGTCATGGTTCTCCTTCATTCTGGAGTCACTCCTGTGCAGGTGCACAGACAGGCATGTGCAACAAACACACACATGCATGCATATACTCAGGCGCACACACATCCACCTGTACTCAAGAGCACACACACGTGCACATATGCATGAGGTCACACACACTTTCTTATTTTATAGACTACACTCCGGCACCACCCACTTCCTCAAATTTTGGGTTCAAGAGGCTCACTTCATTCCTTATTGCCATGGCTTAGCCCTCTAGATTGGGAGGTTGGACTTAACTGGCAGTGAGCGATGGACACCTCACGCCAGGCGTGTGGGAGAGGCCACAGGTCATACTGCCTCTGAGCTGCTGCTGTTCCTAGTCCTGGGCTGGCCTGTGACAGCCCCTTCCTCTGGGATACTGTCCTCTCTGACAGGCATTGGGCCCGGGAAGGCAGCTGGGTCTGTGTCCAACATCTCAGCTAGGCTCTCTGAGCCCTTCCTCCCAGCCCGGAAACAGCCAGTTTCCTGGCCAATGGCCATGGTTGAGAAAGAAGAACCCAGAGTTCCCCTTCTGGACCTGAGGTGTGGGCAGGGTGGACTGGAGGGGATGAGGTGGCCCCTTCTGTTTCTAGGTCTAGGACATGAGTCCTTTGACAATTTTCCTGCTGGAGCCATTTCTCCAGGTTTCTCTTGGGGGCCAGCTAAGGCTGTCCCTCAGCACTCACAGTCACCTCTTGTAATGGCAGACAGACTTTCTTTCCCAATTCTTGTAGCTGCCAGGTTGAAATCCTCTAGCTTTGCCCTCACAGCAGCTGTCTTCCCTCTTCACTGAGCCTTCTACTGCCCAGGAAATGCTGTCGCCTAACAACTCAGAGCATCCCTTCTGCCCTGCCTCTTCCCAGATAATTTCTAACCCATTCCATCCCTGGATGTGATTCTTTTTACACTTGGTTACCCATGGCCGTGCCTGTGGGTCTCCACCCTTTGGTTTTGTTCTGTGTTTCCCATTGTATGAGTCAGGGGAGACTAAGTTATGCTGCAGTAACAGACAATCCAAAACTCCCAGCAGCTTGCATGATACAGTATTTCCTGCTCCTGCTGTGTGTCCATTGCCAGTCAGTGGGGAGCTTGGCCCCTCATGGTCACTTCACTTGGTTGTTGCCAGTTGCTGTGCCAGAGGGAAAGAGAGCTCTGGGGGGCTCAGCCTGGATGTGCTCACATCACTTCTGCTTATGAATCGTTGGCCGCAACCAGCCATGTGGCCACAGCCAGTCACAAGGGATCCAGGAAGCACAGCCCTACTATGTGCCTGGAAGCAGAGAGAACTGGAAACAACCGGTGAGCAACAGAATTACCTCTTTCCCATTCATGTCTAAACAGCCCTCCTATTTCCTTGGTGATTCATTAAAATAATAGCAACAAACAAAAAGCAAAAAACAATTTTAGGTATGGGATGCTAGTTGGGCAGAATCTGTGGCTCCCATTGATTCCCCACTGTGTACTCAGCAACTTGTCCCTCCTCTGCAGACCTCTGGGCAGCCCTTCCATGTGCTGGGAAGTTAGGAAGCCTGGGTCCCCAGCCCAGGCTGGGGTTGCACCTCTGCTTTTCTCCATGTCTGCCAATCTTGTGTTCTGTAAACTAGTGCCTGGACAAGCCCAGCTCTCAGGACCATTGAGCTAGTCATGAGGTAAAGATTGGGTTCTCTGCCCAGCCACCAACAGGACCAGCACCCATGACCTCCCCCTGTCCCCGCAGCTGGACTTTGGCAAGTCTGCACTTTCCACGGCTTCAGCCCTGTGGCCCTGTCCCTCATATAGACTCCCACGCCTTGCCCCTGCTGCCCCACGAAGCAGCAGCCCTCTCCTGCTAATGGCAGTGGGCTAGGGCAGAGACCACGCATCTCTCTGCCATTGCTGGCCTGTGACAGCCCCTTTCTCTGGGGTGCTGCCCTCTCTGACAGGCATTGGGCCCAGGAAGGCAGCTGGGTCTGTGTCCAACAACTCAGCTAGACTCTCTGAGCCCTTCCTCCCAGCCTGTAAACAGCCAGTTTCCTGGCAGATGGCCACGGTTGAAGAAAGGAGAACCCAGAGTTCCCCTTTCTGGGCCTGAGGTGTGGGCAGGGTGGTCTGGAGGGTATGAGATGCCCCTTCTGTTTCTAGGTCCAAGCTGCGGGCAGTGTAGGTTACCAGTGGGTGAGGTGGGGGGTGTTAGCTGGGGGCCTAGGGTGGTCCTGAGCCCAGGCTGCCCCTCCTCCTCCACCCAGGTGTGGGACATGTGGCCCTGATGGCCCCATCTTTACAGTTTTCCCTCACACTCGTCCCTCGACAGACCCTAGATGAGGCAGCCGGGCTCGGAGACTGCATCTCCACCTGGCCCACCCCGGTCCCCCACTGTGCTCAGCCTGGCCCTTCCCCATGCCTCCACTGGAGCATCCGTGGGGTGTCCAGGAGCTGAAGGGGCGGGAGTGTGGTGGCTGTCTCACACAGACTGGGGCTCCCACCCCTGCTCTGCTTTCTGACTCTGGGTGGGCAACCTCGGTTTCCCTGACTGTAAAATGGAATAGAAGACAGCTGAGAGGATCAGTTGAGGAAATGCACTAGAATAGCCCAGCCCAGGGTTAGCACAGGGCAGTGGCTGGGTGAAGAGGTGGAGGTGGCTGTGATCTTACTAGCCTGAGTGGTCTGTGGTGAAGACTTGTCCTCCTCTCACTTCCTGCTCTGGCCTGGGCAGTGTGAGCATGTTCCCACAGCCTTGGCCCCACTTAGGGCGGGGGAGATGTGCAGCTTGGAGTTGAGCCCCAGCCATTCTGGGTGTCTCAGGAGAGCAAGGAAGGAGGTTAGTGTTGATGACATGGCTCATATGGAGGCTGCTCAGAGCCATCTGTACAGGCTGGGGCTCTGGGAACCTGTGGCCTGTCACGGCACAGTATTTCCATCTTGCTGTGGCCTTGTCTGCTCTGAGTGCATGGAGTGGCCGCCAGAATCCCACTGGCCTGCCCCTGCCTCCCGAGGACCTGGCCATAGGGCAGGCCTACCTTGCTCTATTTGGTGGAAAGGGGTCAGGCAGGTGTGGGTTCAGTTCCCAAATCTGACTGATTATCTGTGTGGTCTTGAACAGATTGCATTCCCTCTCTGACCCTCAGTCTCAACATCTGCGAAATGGGCCTGCCTTGGGGTTGTGGTGGTGGATCTAGAGAGGACGTATAGCCAGCAGGAGGGAGGCTGTGGTGATCAACAGTCCACCATGGTGCCCGAGAGAGGGGTGCTTAGCTCCTTGGGGCTCATTCTCCCATCGAGGGCATGGGTGCCGGCACATAGTATGCTCAGCAGGCATTCGTTCTTGTTGTGTCCTGGCCACCATGTTTTCCATCCTCCTGGGACCCTGCCAAGGTACACAACACCTCTTGGTCTCTGGGTCCTGTCTGGGTACTAGCAACCCCCAGGTCAGGGCTGAGACACCGGCCTTGCTGCCTGGAGCTCTGGGCCCAGCCCACCCATGGTCTGGCTCTGCTGTGGCCTGTGCCCCTATAAATTGGGTCCTGGCCTGGCCTGGAAGGCCGTCTCCTTTCTCTCTGTCCCCCATGGTGCTCTTCCTTCTCAGTCCAAGGTGGAGACTTGAGGTCCTGCTATGGCTCCGCTCCTGGCCTGGGGCCGTGGGCCTTCTTCTGCCTTTCCATCTGAGTGCCCAGAGGTGTGGTGAGCAATGGAGTGGCCCCACTCTGGCCTCTGGTCTGGGCTCTGGGCTCAAAGCTCTGAGACCTGACCTGAGCTCTGGGCTGAGTCCACCTCCCAACAGTGCCCCATCTCCAGTGGCCAGTGTCAGATGCTGAGGTGGCCTTGATTCGGCTGGGCTCTAGGGCTCCTGACCCCTTCCCTGCCATGGCTGTAACATCCAATGCTGGTCCTCCTCTGTCCCAGGAGGCTTCCAGGGTACCTGCCCTCACTCACCTCTCCCACAGGGCTCTCATAACTAAAACAACCCCGTGGGCCGCCCCCAAGGCCTGCAGTTTGCCAGCCTGGGCCTGGAGAGCTGAGGGTGGGTCTCTCCTTATCACAGAACCCCAACTGGAGCTGGCCCAGGGCTTGCTGCTGGGGCCCAGCTCTGCGAAGGGACCTGAGCCTCAGCTCAGGGCATCTACTGTGCACCTGATAAAGGCTTTGGAGGGCTGAGCCATCACACTGCTGGAACGGGTTCCTCCTGTTCCAGGAGGAACATGGCCATAGGTGCCCTGGACAGTCCAGCAGTGTGATGGCTCAGCCCTCCAAAGGGCTTCTGGGGGCTCTGGTGTGGTGGGCAGTGCTAAGCAGGTGTGTATGTACACACATGCATAGACACACAAGGAGACTGTTGCAGACACCCATGCTGCCTGGGCATGTTCAGCAGAAAGAGCCAAGACTTCCAGCTGCTGCTCAGAGCTCTGCTAGCCCCCTCACACTCCTCCTGGACTCACGTGAGGTCCCAGTTGGGAGGTGGCATCCTCAGGGTGCATCCCAGCACCCACAGGCGACTGGCCTGGTCATGTGCTCCCCTTGCCTTGTGTTTCCTTTGACTTGTTGGTGATGTCTCCTGGAGTTTGTGGGCTGTGGGGAGGGAGGGACTCGGTCGCTTTTGTTCCCTGTGATATCCTCAGCTCTAAGGGCAGTTTGTAGTGCACACTCAATAAATACATTTTCCTCTCCCTCCTGGGGCACATTCCTGGCCTCAGATGTGTAGGCCTGACCCCAGGGCCCTCAGAGATCATCCAATGGGATGGTCATTGCAGTGGTGGTCACTTAACTTGGCCAAGGTCAGGAGGAGGCTGTGGACAGCACCTTAGGTGTTTTTTCATTGTCAGTGTCCCGTGTAGCATCTCAGCATCATGCTAGTGGGATGAGAGGGAGCCAGTTTGCCTGCCCACCCCAGGGAGTGGCCCTCTTGGGGTCTCAGCTATACAGGTCAGCAAATGCCAGAGTTCTTGTGTCCAGAGCTGAGGGGGCCATGCAAAGCCAAGGCCAGACTGGGGGAAGGTCTAGAAGTGTTATGGACTGAATGTTTGTTTTCCCTAATATTATGTCAAAGCCCTTAACCCCCAATGTGATGGCATTGCAGGCAGGGCCTTGGGAGGTAATTAGGTTTAGATGGGGTCATGAGGGTGGGGCCCTCATGACGGGATTAGTGGCCTTATAAGAAGAGACACCGGAGAGCTTGCTGTGTCTCTCTGCTGTGTGAGGATGCAGCAAGAAGGCAGCCGTCTGCAAGCCAGGAAGACAGCCCTCACCAGGAACCAACCATGCTGGCACCCTGATCTTGGACTTTCAGCTTCCAGAACTGTCTGTTGAGAAAATAAATTCGTCTGTTGTTTAATCCACCTGTCTGTGGTGTTTTGTTGTAGCAGCCAGAGCAGACTAAGACAGGAGGGGAAGGGCTGTGAGCAAACCCTGGCGTGGGGCTAGACCTGGCCAAGTACTGATTGCCTGAGGGAGCGTGGACCAGCCCTGCCTTCTTAGGGCTACAGTGCCCAAATTTCTCAAATCCAGCCTTGGACCACATGAGCTGAAGATCCATGTACCTCTGAGGATGGGTGACTCTCATCTCGGACCAGTCTTTATGCTGAGCTGTATTTTTAGTAGAGACGGGGTTTCACCATGTTGGTCAGGCTGGTCTCGAACTCCTTACCTTGTGAAACACTCGCCTCGGCCTCCTAAAGTGCTGGGATTACAGGCGTGAGCCACCGCGCCTGGCCCCTTTTGTCACTGCCCCTCTTAACACACAGGGTCCCTGGTGTACCTAAACAAGGGACATAACTCACAGAGCCTCAGTGTTCCTTCCTGTACACTTGGGATACTGCTGCCCCCACTTAATGGGCTGTCTTCGGGAACAAATGAAGTAACGACTACAGAGGACTTAGCATGTGCCTGGCACCAAGGAGGAGCTCAGTAAAGAACAGCTACAGTTATTGTCCTTATGATGTCACCTGGCCAGTGCAGAGGGATGGGGATGGTCACTGCTTGTTCTGGATGCTCTGCTGATGTTGATGAAGCCCAAGAGGACACTGGCTTCCCAAATCACTGCCTGCTGTGGCTGTGGGTGAGCCTCTGATCCTCAGGCTCTGGGATCTTCTTCCAAGAAAAGGGGGTGCATCAGACACCCCTGCCAATGCTCATGCAGCTGGCTATTTGACTCCAAATGCGGTCTGTACACTGACTCCTTTAGTCCAGTGTGCTCAGAGCTCTGCGAATCTTTCTAGAGGGCTGGCTGTCTTTCCCAGCCCCAGCCACCTTGTAGGGGGGCCTGTGCTGCCCTCACCGACCTCAGAAATATCCAGCAGGCTGGACCCATTGATCCCTCAGCCCACCTCCCCAGCCTGCCCTGTGGCTTGACCCTGGGTCACAGACCAGCTCCTACGTGTGCTGCAAGAATCCCAGAAATCCCATTAGCCCGTGTGTGTCTGCACCTGACTCAGTCCTGCACACTTTTTCTATCCACATACACCGTCTTGTGCATGTTTCATGGAGCCACAGGATGCCGGAGTCGGCTGGGGTCCTGGAGCCATTTCAGCTGATCCTCCTTTCATTGTAGAAGTCTCATGGACAGTCACCTGAGTGGCGCTTGCAGCTGGCCCAGGAATCTCACTGGGTAAAGGAATGCAGTGAGCTTGGCAGCGTCTGCCGTACTGCAGGCTCCTGGTGATTGCCTGTTCAAAAGCAGAGGCATCTGCATGTTCTCACTCATGTGGGAGCTAAACACATTGAACTCATAGAAGTAGAGAGTAGAATACAGGTTACTAGAGACTGGGCAGGGCAGGGGGAGGGAGGATAGGGAGAAGATGGTTAAGGGACACAAAGTTACAGCTGGTTAGGAGGCATAAGTTCTAGTGGTCTAGAGCACTGCAGGGTGACCATAATTAACAATAATTTATTGTATATTTTCAAACAGCTAGAAGAGAGGAATTTGGATGTTCTCAACACAAAGAAATGATGAATGTTTGAGGTGATGGATATGCTAATTACCTGATGTGATCATTACACATTGTACGCATGTATTGAAATATCACTCTGTACCCCATAAATATGTACAATTACTATACATCAATTTTAAAAAAGGCAGAGGTGTCTACCAATACATTACAAACTGTCCAGGGCTGTCTGGGCATCATCTCAGGACAATCCTGGGCAGTACAGGGAATGACACAGAAAGCAAAGTGAAGCAGGGATTGCTTAGGGAATGTGAAGGACTGGCAGCCAAGCCGGTGCTCTCCTTGTACCTGCTGGGCCTCCCACTATGCACCTGGCTTTTGTGTGGTTCTCTCCACCTCCAGTGCCATCTCCCCAGCCCCAGCCTGGACACTTGAGGTCACTTCCCTGTGTCCCCCTGCCTCTGCCCTCCCTCCCCTCCAGGACATTGTCCATATAGCAGCCAGAGTTATCTGAAAAATCAATCTAACCACCTCCCTCTCCTGCTGAAACCCTTCAATGGCTCCCCATCGCACTAAGAATCAAATCCAGACCCCTCGCCAGGGCCGCAAGTCCCCAAGGACCCCGACAAAAGCTGATCTTACCTGTGTCTCAGCCGCCACTTCTCTTGACTTCACTGATCTGGCCACACTGGCCTTTTCCCCATCTCTCCAACAAGCCAAGCATGCATCTACCCTGGGGCCTTTGCACATGCCGTTCCTACTATCTGGAAGGCTCTTTGCATGCTGGGCCCGTTCTCAGCCTTTGGCTATGCCTCTGATCTTACCTCCTCAGAGAAGCTCCCCTTGGCTCCAAGTAGGGCCCCTATTACTCTACCAAAATGTTCTTTTCCTTCTTTGCAGGCTTCCTCATCGGCAATGATGTTACTAATTTATTTGTGAGGGCCATCAGGTTTGTGAGGGCAGAGAAGTGCCTGTCTTGTTTACTGCCAAGTCCCCAGAGCCAAGCCTGGTATGTGGCTGGTTGGAGGTGTTCAGTAAAAGTCCCTGGACGGGCGACAGGATGGAGGGACTCATGGGACCTCTGCTCTCTGCAACCTCTGCATGCTGCTGCTCCTTGTCCGGTGTTCTTTCTCAGGACCACTTGGGGTCGCACAGCTGCATGTATAGCAGCCCTGTCCTGCCCCCTGTGGGTCCGCCTGTGCTAGCCCTTCCCTCCTGGTCAGCTTCTGCACTGAAGATCTTTCTGGCAAGAAAAGATGGGAGCTGATGGCACTGCCTCTCCCTGGTAATGGCTATTTATGTGAGGGCTTCCAAGGCCATGTGCAAAGGGGAGAACCACGCTGGAGATGTTTCCAACACTCACTGGCTGGAGTGGGGAAGTTCTGGAGGACCCATGCCTCTGTATGCCTGAGGTGTGCCTGTGCCGGCGGGAGAGGGTAGTTGGGGGTGAGTGGAGAAGTTGTGCAGAAGAAATAGAAGCTCACCCGAGCTCCAGGTGCTGGCGGTATGAGCTTGTGCACCAGAACCTGGGTTTGTCTTCTCTTCTCCCACCCGGGAATTTTCTGGTGGGCTTAGGAGCCCCTCTTCCCCCAGCAGCCTCCATGGGTGAAATGGGGCTGACATGGTCCTGGCCACTGCCTCTTTCTGGCCAGGGCAGGGGAAAGGGTCCCTGGGCGGGAAGGGGAGGAGCTGTTGCAGGTCTAGGGCAGCGAGCCTGACAGCTGTGAGCTTCGCAGGGAGGTATTGCCCACCGGCTCCCACCAGTGGCTCCCTCCGTGCTCCAGGAGCTGCTGACCATTGCCTGTCTGTGAGGACATAGCCAGCAGCCACTGCTGCCACCACGCTGGCCTCTGAGGAAGCAGGAGCGGGACCCTTCCTGGTGAGCAGAGGCTAGAAGGGCTTTGAAGCTCTGTAGTTGTTCATGCTCAAGCTTTCTTAGGAGAAGCCTGCATGAGTGCAGCCAGGATGGGGTCCACTGCTTTAGGCTACTTAGCTCCTGCCAGAAAATTAACGTTGTTAAAGGCAGGACAGCGAGGTCTGTGATGAGTCTCAGCATGCACTGATTGGCACTGGTGAGTGCTCCTGGGAGCTCCTGGATGTCAGGTGCAGCCAGCAGGGGCATGCATGCGGCCTTGGCCTTGCCCTGGGACGCTGTGACGTGGACGTGCTATGTGCGTGGATGTGCCGGGGCCTTGCATGCCAGCCCAGGCACTGGCACATAGCAGATGGGCCCCCACTCAGCCTTGCCCCTCAGAGCTCCCCAGGGCATCTTCCCGACACCAGGCCCCTGTGGCTGCTGGCCTGCAGGGTCACACCTGTGTTCAGCATTCAAGTTCTCGTGGTCTGGCCTCTGGCCTGGCATCCAGTCTGCTCTCTCCTGGTTGCCTCCACCCATGCACCCTGTGCCACAGAGCCCTGTCTCATGCCAGTCTCAGTTCTGTATGCTCTTCAGGAGGCCTTTCCTGGCCACTCTGCTTCCTCTGCCTGGGCTGGGGCCGCCTCATTGCTGCCGTGCCATTCATTGTGTCTTTGGTGTCTGGCTTCTACATGCACCTTTGAAGTCTGTGAGCACCAGCACCATGAACTCCTCATCTTGGGACTCCCAGGCCTGTACAGGCCTAGGCACATGCAGGGGTGGAGCAAATGTTTGTTGAGTGGCTGCCTGACTGGACCTCTGACAAGTACACACGAGGACCTGCACACACATACTGCATGCACACTTGTGTGTCCCAGAGAGCTTACAGTGCACACCTGCTGTTGGACTGAGACCCCAGTGATAGGTGGTCCAGGGGTCATCTTCCCAGAGAGCCCCTTCCTGGGGGAGCCTGTCTAGATATGCTGGGAGGTCCCCACTGGGACGATGGGGAAGGTGGCTGAGCCTCGCACCCTGTGGCACGTAGGGGTTTCTGCCTCTTATGGCCTGTGGGGAAGTTGTGGCCCACGTGTACGTTTGTCAGAACGCTAAAGTGGACCATCTGAGACTATTGCCTCCAGGGAAACCTGCTGTGGATCTGAAATCACCCTCCATGTTGTCATATTAATCATGCTGGTGTCAGAAACCCTCATTTGGGCCTAAGCAAAACAGGGATCATTATTAGGCCATGTAGTAGAAAAGGCCAGAGGCTGCATCGCTTCAGGCATGGCTGGATCCAAGGCCCAAATGGCATCCACAGGACTCTGCCTCCGTCTCCACACCCCTTGTCCCTGCTCTCTCCTGGGTCGTTTCCTTTCTGGGCAGCCTCCTGCCTGTTGCAGGCTGATGTCTAATGAGCCCAGCCCCCTGGCCACTTGCCCCTGGAAGAGGGGGATTATTTAATAAGAGTCTCACAGGAGTCCCAGGACTGCAGCTCACTGGGCTGGTATGGGGCTGAATCACTTCCTCCCCGAATCAATCCTGGTGCCCAAGGAGTAGAACACCCTGATTGTCAGACTGGTGGGGGCTGCCCAGTCCCTGGACTGAGAGTGAAAGAGGCACGGTAGATGGGGATGGGGTCACCTGGAGAAGAAGAGAAAGGATGCCGAGACTGCAGCAGTGTCCAGCTGGGGGCTTCTCTGCCACAGGCACTTGGAATGTGGCCTGTCACGTTAAGGGGGGATTGGACTGGGAGCCTCAGGGCAATACCTGGTGACAGTTGTTCCGGCAAGCTCCAGGAGACCCAAAGAGTGCTGGCTGGAAACCTCTTTGGGGACAGGAGAGTAAGGAAGGGAAGGGCTAGGCTATGAGCTCTGTGGTGTGTCCATGGGTGTGTGGGGCAGGGCAGAAGGGTGGGGCTGGGCAGTTAGGGTAGGCTTTCTGGGGTAAGGGACATGTGCCAGCCCGCAGGATGACACCTGTGCTCAGTGTTCACGCAGGGTACGGGGCCTGGGCCTCTCACACATAGCCCTCACTATGTAGCTGCCATGTGTGCTCTTGTTCCTGGTTTCAGTCTTCCCCAGCCAGGAGGCCTCTCCTTACCCCATGCATACATTGTGGGTGGGGATCTCTGCTTTATTCCTCCCAATGGGCACATTTGTGGGGAACCCTGAGAGCTCCCTCCAGGTTCCAACGGACAAGGAGGAGTCCTGGGCCAGCAGCCTTGCCCCATCCTCCTGGCCAGCCTGTGTTTATCCTTTTGCCTAGTGGGGCCAATGCCTGGGGCTGCTGTGGACTTCAGGAAGCTGAGCTGCTGCTGGGAGGTGGCTGCCTTATCAGCAAGGGCCTGGCTCCTGCCTCCTGGGCAGCGCCTGCTCCGCTCTGACCGATTAATTGAATAGAAATCCTCGCACTGTGAGGCAGAGCTACGGTCCTGCCTAATCTCATTAAGAAGTCCCCTGACAGTCTCATTAGGCGGCTGGCTACTCAGAGACGTTTATCTCTGCTACAGGATGGTCAGGCCCTGGGGGGGTGGACCTGGGGCCAGTCCCCACCCAGCTGCCCTCCAAACACAGGCCTCGGCAGAGATGAGGCTATGGCAGCTCTGCCGGCCAGCACCAGTCCCTACTTTGTCGGTTACGGTTTGCTAGACTTAATTACTTTAAAATTATTAACTTCAGCTGGAGAAAGCAGGTGGTGGTGGTCCAAGAAGAAACGTGAGCCTTCTTAAGGGGTGTGAGGTGGGCTGGGGCGGAGAGGGTGTTTCCAGCTGGCAGAGCCCATGTGCTGGAGTTGCCCTGGCAGGCCACACCCAGCAGCGGGTCTGAACACTCTGCATACTATGGCCACTAGCTGGGTGTGGCAGGGACAGACGAGTGGCCTAAGAATGTGAAGCATGCTACAAGAGAATGAAGCCTGCCCAGGGGTGTGGGAGCACAGGGGTGGTGCCTAACCTAGCCTGGGCTTGGGGTTAACCAGGGGAGGCTTCCTGGAAGAAGTGACTTCTGAGCTGAGTCTTAAGTGTGGAACAGTGGTGGGTCAGGTGAAGAAAGGGAGGCAGGCACTCCAGGCAGTGGCATAGCTGGAGCTAGGGCTCAGAGGTGAGCCATCCAGGGTCCCTGGGCATAGATGGAGGAGGTGCTGACATCCTGGCAAAGTCTGCAGGGGCCTTAGGGCTTCCCTCTGGTACAGGCAGAAGTGGCTCAGGACTGAACCCCTGAGCATCAAAGGATCTAGGATGTGGGCCACTGGAGGGGACATCGTTGGGGCTCAGAGCCATGCGCCTCCATCTAGGCCCTTAAGCTGTGAGGAGAGAGACCTGTGGGGATGGCAGAATTGCACAGGCTAGTCAGCTCCCCAAACCCTGTCTCTGCAGGCATCTGTGCTCTGGATTCAGGGCCACTCCCTGAGGATCCCAGGTGCAGAGTGTACCATTCTTGGAGGTTTCAGGACTTCTACATGGCTGAGGCCCATCCCTAAGCCTGGCTTCTGCCTCCCATGGCCACAGATGCCTGGTCTGCCATAGAGAGGGGAGAGGAGGAGCAGGCTGCTAGGCTAGCTGGCTTCTCCCTGGATGGGGAGCAGGGCTTAGACCCCCAAATTTGCCCAAGGCCTGGTGGTAGGTCTGATAGCCCCAGGCCTCTCTCTTCTCCACCCCAGGGGCCCCTGTTCTTGTCCACCCAAGCTGCACCACTCTGAGTGACTTTATTACATATACTGTTGAGATGGTGCTGGCTTATGACAAGGGTACCTGCATTTCATAAGATATGGCAGCCCGAGGCCCCTCCATGCAGACATGAAGATGAAGATGTTTCATGTCAGACATCTGAGATGAAGGCTCATGCACCAGCAGTGGACTTTGGAACATGTGCCAAGGGAAGAGGAAGTGTGAATCAGGGCGGGAGGGAAGGCCAGTCTGATTGGTCACTGCCGTGGGCCACTGGGGCTCGTTCCTGCTGGGGCCCTCCAGGGAACCACAAAACATGCATCTGGATTGTCCATCTGGGCAGTGAAAGTGGGAGCATTTATCCACCAGCCCACTCCTCACTGGTCAGAGGGACCCGGTGCTGCTCCCTTCCCAGCTATTCCAGGTTTGTGCAGCAGCTTGGCTGGGCAGTTCCCACCTGGTGCCAGCAGAGAGTCCCCTGCTGAGCAGAGGTGAAGGCTGCCCAGGGATGCCTATATGCAGCCAGTCACCGCAGCAACAGGAGGAGATGTGGCAGAGAGGATGTGATGTGGGCCACAAGAGTTGTCTAGAGACCCGAATTCTGCCAGACTTCTTAGAATGACCTAATGGTAAAATTCAGATGTCAAGACAGGGCTTTCCTGGTGTGTGTAAATTATATCCTACAAGTGTACTTTGGCCCCAAAAGAGGCTGGTATAGGAGGGGCTGTGCCCCATTTCTCCTTAGCACCTGGTGGCATTGCTAGACCACTACGGCCTCAGAGGCAGCACCTGGCTCTTGCTGGTCCCTGCCCCTCCCCTAGCTTCTGGTTCAGTGTGGGGCACATGTGGGCCAGTCTTGGCTGGGGGAAGTCAGGTGGGATAGGGCGAAGTCTCTGAATCATCTTTGACACTGGACAGTGCTGTGGCTGGGCCGAGTCCCTCTTCTGCCTCTTATTGGCTGTGTGAGTCAGTGCATTGTTCTTCTACATATCTGAGCCTTAGTTTCCTCATCTGTAGGTGGGGATACTCACATCTACCTTGAAGAATTGTTTTGAGAGTCTGAAGACATGGTGTGCATACAGTGGGTGCCCATTTGTTCCCTGCCCACATGTCTCTTGAGGGTTGACCCAGTGCCAGCCACTGTCGGCACAGCAGACCCAGGCCCCAGGAATTCAGGCAAGTGTCAGTGCCCAGGCTCCACCCCAGAGAGCCTGATTTAACAAGCCGGGCAAGGGCCCAGGAACTGGTATTCTCTAAGAGCTTCCTGGGTGGTGCCAAGGGGCAGCTAGGGCCAGCCAATGAACGGTGGCCCTTCATGATGCAGAGATGGAATGCCAAGGGCCGGTCATGGCCACGTGTTTTCCCACCCCAGCTCCCAGCAGGTGCTTGGCTAGTGGGGGTGCTCTCACTGTTGATTTCCTTCATCACAGCTCTGGACATTCTCCCCCAGTTCAGACTGAAATACACACTTGTGCTGCACAAGGCGGGGTCCCTGGCTGGGCCATGACTGTCATTCTGTCCATACCCCTGCATGACAGCGACTCTCCCTCATCAGACACAGGTGCCATGGTTCACTAGGGAGGTGTGGGGAGTCACCCCTCATTAACTTCAAGGCTGGGATCTCCAGAAAGGATATCCTCTCACACTGGCTGACCACCTCCTTTCCCACCTTGGGGGCCTCAGCCACCAGAGGCTGTGTATGCCCAGCAGAGCTCTGAGCCAACAATGGCTTATGTTCTCTGCAAGGAATATTTCTCTGCAAGGAATATTTCATCTCATTTTATCAGTAATACGGAGCAGTGGAGCAATGGTACATACGTGTTCTAATTCATAATTTTACAGTAATTTTAGAAAACTCAAGATATTGGGTTTCTTTCCATTAGTGAGATGGTGGCAGGCAGTAAAGCCCACTGTGTTCTTATAATCGGATTTAAATTGTTTTAATTATACAGCCCATATTCTCCCAGTAACATACCATCTCTGTGAGTTAATGGGCTTTGAAATCTTCTTTTGTTCCATACACTGTAGATACAGATTTTTTTGTTAAATGATTTATTTTATATATAGAAATCCAGAAAATTTGCTGTGAGGTAGCTTAAGATGAGAACTGGGAGGTTCTGTTCTGTTAGAAGAAGGTGAATAACCCTCTGCAGAAAACCCAACCCTAATTCCTGGATAGAATTCTGAACATCTCGTCTCCAAAACAAGGTTTTAAGAGCACAAGTGATGGAGAGTGCTATCAGCAGAGAGAACATTTGCGTGGCTGAAAGGCTGCTGCATAAAGTCCTCTGTTGATCCTTCAGTGGGGATAGTATAAAGGAAATGTCCATTCATTTGTTCATTCATTTCCTGAGTGCCTACTGTGGACTGGCCCTGGCCTTGGGCATATACAGCAAGGAACGCCAGGATCTTTATCTTTAAAGAGCCTGTGCTTTTCACAGGAACAAACATTTGTATTTATGACAAATAAGACCTTTCAATGGTCAGCCCTTCCCCGGAATGGGCTGTCGGGCCGGGGCTCACAGCGCACAGGGTTTGCCCACTGCTGGAGCTCTCTCAATGCTGAGGGGTATGCTGCCGTGGAGGGGGTAGATCGCTACCCGACTCAGGCTGCTCCTGGGCAGGGAAGCAGCGTGGGCTCCCTAGGGCTTCCTGGAGGATGGGCCCAGCTAGGCCAAACTTCCTGTTCTCTGGATGTCCCTCAGGCCTGCCCCCCCCACTCTGTCCTGGGGGCATGGCCAGCCCGTGGGTCTCAGTCCCCCTTGGGTATCTAACAGGGCCCAGCCAGCCCCTTAACTGGGTTGGGCTATCCCAGTTAGGCCAGCCAAGTTGCCCAAAAGACTTCTGAGGCTTGACAGACCTTGGGTGAGGACATAGTGGGGTGTGTGTATACTGGGAAAGGAGCTGGGGTTCATCTTGATTTCCACCCCACTTCCTTGGTTCTCTGGACCTGGGGTAGAGGCATCACTGGGACCTGGACTTGGACCTGCTGGCTGGCCCAGCACTGCTGTGTGGCCTTTGTGAGCTACAGCCCTCTCTGGTTTCTGACACTGGCTGTGTGCAGCAGTGCCCACAGCATGAGGGCCGTGTGACCTGCCTATTTGAGTACTCCCCTCTTGTCCCTGCTCCTGGACACACGGAGCACTTGGTTTGGAGCCCCCATTGACTGAGGGCCCTTCAACAGTGTGGGAAGTCTCTGCAAAAACTCGGGAGTAAGCAGAGGTGGATGAGGCCCAGAAGGTCACACCAGCCCCTCAGTTGGAGGGGCCCAGGGTGACTCTTCTTTAAAAGCTCCCAGATGAGAACCTCAAGCTCAGGACTCGCTCCCCATCTCATGATAGAACTTCTAGAATTAGTGCGCTACAATCCTGTTCCCTGGGCTGGGCTTGGAAACTCTGGCACAGAATCCAAGGCAAAGATGCTCCCTGGAAAGTCCCTGAGGCCAGATCCCTCAACTGGGGCTCCACAGACTAAGAACTGCAGGCGCACAGCTCAGGAGCCTGGAAACCCCATTTGGAAGCCACTCGGCCCAGGCCCTTTGAGCCCAGGGCCCCTCTCTGGGCAGATAGGGCTGGGAAGAGGGGCAGGGCTGTGTGTCTACCCCACTGCTCGAGGCACCAACTCCGCAGATGTAAATGCCAGGCTCATGGCAACAGACTACATGTTGTGAAATGTGGCCGTGGTTTTGTGACACGTTCTCTCAGTGTGTCTGTTATTTACAGCTGGTGAGGAGGGCCTAGATCTGGGAGCTGCAGGAGAGGGAGTGCTCAGGCTGAGGGAAAGCCATGGCCGTGAGCCCTGTTGGGGAGGATGCTCACCCTCACTGGCTGCCGAAAAGCCACCTTTAAGGTCCTTGGTTAAGGTTAAGCATTTCCCTGAGTGGGCCCTTCTGGAAATGTGTGAGGGAGGGGCACCCGTGTGAGCACCCAGGGTCCCACCAGGACCTCATCCCAGTCCCATCTTCTCCTCCATCCTCTGGGACTTTTTAGTGGGCAGTGCAGGCTCTGTGGCATCCAGAGCTCCCTGTCGGTGGTAGGATTTTCTTACTATCTCTAGAAGCACTCTGCTCCCTTTGTTTTTGTGTTTTAGGGGACTAAGTTGAAAGGATGGACCTGGGGGATCAGGGACAGTCCCTGGAGCAGGGGGTTTCTTAAATGAAACCTGAACAATGAGGAGGGAGGATACACAGCATACGCAAACGCCAGAGGCCAAAGGACAAGTGCCCAGGAGGAGGTAAAGACAGAAGGGTGAGTGGGGGTCGGGGAAGGCAGGGCTCCCTCTGAGAGTCAGGGGATTACAGTAGCTGGCCTGGATCTGTCTGCTGTAGGGACTGGACAGAGAGGCCCAACGTCAAGGGGGACAGGGTTGGGGGCTGCCTGTGGTCCTTGACTAGGAGGAGGCCTGAGCTGAAGTAGGCTCCTGAGAGGCAGAGTGAAGGCCTTTCTCTTCCTCCGTTGACACCCTCCAGGTGTTTGTCCAGGGCCACCGCCTCCAGGCAGCTTCCCGCTCCAGTCCTCATCCAGTTGCTCTGCTCCCTCTTTGTAGGCCCTGGCTGCCATGGGGACTTCAGCAGGCAGGGCCATCTCGCCTTTTTCCTTCTTCCCTCCTCCCCTTCTAGTTTCAAGAGCCCGTGACTTCTATAAGGTCTAGAGAAACAGTGACTCCCCTCCCCAGCTTTCCTCCCCCAGAGGCCGCTGTGCCCCTGGAGTATTCACCTGCAGAGTTCCCAAGTGCATGCTTGGCTCCACCCCTTGATATTCCCCTTGTGGACGTCTGTATTGGCTTCTCGCCTCAGAGGAGGGGAATCGCGGGCTCTCTCTCCCTCTGTGCCCTGCATCCTGCCCTCTGGGTGGCGGGTCATGACGGTGCTCTGCAGTCTGGTCACATCCGTGGTGCACGTTTTCTGCATTAGGCCTGTGTCAACACACAGCACAGCCCAGTTAGGGAAGCGTTGCTTTAGCTTTTCCTGTCCCACATTTTGCTTCCCCTGGAGTTGCTGACTGACTTTTTGTTGGTTCGGGGCTTTGCTTGCTATGCATCTCTCGTCATTTCATCCCCGCACTCTCAGCTGGGTGTCTGAGTGACCCCTTGCTCTTATCCTTGCTCAGCAGCTCCTGGGGTTTCCATTCCACTGCTTGGCTGCTTGACCTTCTCCCCTGGAGCCTCCCAACTGCTGCAGGGGGCACTCTCCCTCCCTCATCTGTGAGGCTCACTCTCCCCTCCTCCAGTCCCTGCTGTCTCCGCCTCTGTGAGTTCTTCCCTGGGATCCATGCAGAATTTCACCCTACTCCCCACCCCACTGCCGCCCCTCCCACCCTCCTGGCGCTGCCTGTCTTTCTCCATAGTTCTCATCTCCTTCTAATAGGCCACTTGGCTGGACGATGGGTTAACCTTGTTGTTGTTCGTTCACCTCTATCCCAAGTGGAAGCTTTAGGAGGGCAGGGATTGCTGTCTTTTGGGTCCTCATCTCTAGCACCGTGCCTTGCATACAGCAGGTGTTCCATCAATGCAGGTTGCATGGAGGACTAAATACCTCTGAGCTGGCTGCCAGACCCCAGACCTTGACACCTCTTCCTGAGGTCACTTTGGTCTGCTGACTCCCAGCCTCCCCACTCTGCTCGTTCCCTCCTTTGCTGTCGTGGGTTCCTCAGAAAGGTGCAGCTGGCCTCCTCACTGCCTGGGAGGCTGCTCACATGGCCATGCCTGAGGGCCGGCTCTAGGTTCTCCTCCCCAGCGGGAGGCAAAGGCCTGAGCTTTCTTCCTTGGTGTGCATCCTGCAGTGTGGTTCTGCCTGCCTAGCCCAGCCACAGGGTGCAGTGGGAACTACCACACCCCTGGGAGCTGCAAGTTAATTAGTGTAGGTGGAGCCAGCACTGGCTAATCACCGAATCCACTCCCCATGGGCAGGCCTGTGCCAATCCCCAGGCTTCCCGCATGGGGCTTTGAGGTGTCCTGGCCTGGCCTCTGCCAGCCTTGGTGGCTTCTCTCACCCCATGTCTCCTCCTCCTCCCCTGCCTTCCCCTGCAGTTCAGGAGATGTTTCTCGGAAGTGCAGGATTCCTGGGAGGCTCCTAGGAGATGTCCAGGTGTGGCAGGGCAGAGAGCATTTGTTCACTTCACAGATGTTCACTGGTGTCTTGTCTGGGCCAGACACCAGGCACTGTGTTGGGTGCTGGGGTTCAGGGTGGACATGGCACCTGGAGCTTGCCTTTGAATTGAGAGAGGAGGTGAGAGACAGCACTTTGGAGGCAGACCAGCTGGATCTGAACCCCAGCTCTGTCACCGACTAGTTTTTGACCTTAAGTAACTTACTGAAGCTCTCTGAACTTCACTTTCCTCATCTATAAAATGGGGATAAGCATAGGCCCTGCCACCCAAGGTATTTGTGTGAATTAAATACCCAGGGTATTTGTGTGAATTAAAATGGGAGCCAGGCGTGGTGGCTCACACCTGTAATCCTAGCACTTTGGGAGGCCGAGGCAGACGGATCACTTGAGGTCAGGAGTTCAAGATCAGCCTGACCAACATGGCGAAACCCTGTCTCTACTAAAAACACAAAAATTATCTGGGTGTGTTGGTGTGCACCTGTAATCTCAGCTACTCGGGAGGCTGAGGCAGGAGAATTGTTTGAACCCGGGAGGCGGAGGTTGCAGTGAGCCGAGATTGCGCCACTGAACTCCAGCCTGGGGGATAGAGCAAGACTCCCTCCTCCCCTGGGAGGCTGGTACTGTGGACTCTCAGGTGGGAGGGACCAGCAAGTTTTCCAAATGAATTCCAGCTGTGGTTTCTTCGGTTGTACAGGACAAAGATCCAACTCACCCTGGCCTTTGCCAAAAGGGGATTCAGGGCAGGCTGGATTCGGGGCTGTGGAGTATCTCTTTGTGGCTTTGCTTGACTTCATTTTGTGCAGGCTCCTTCCACGTCATCCACTCTTCCTGCTTAGCAAAAATGGCAGAGAAAAGACCACATTCCCTTTCCACTTGAAGGAAGAGGTCTTCAGAGGACTTATCCATGACCAATCAGTGCAACAAGGGACAGGGATATCCTGATTGGCCCAGCCTGGGTCATGTGCCTATTCATGAACCAGTGAGTGCTACCAGGGATGGGAGTATCCTGACTGGCACAGTCTGGGTCATGTGCCCATCCAAGAGCCAATCAGTGTTATCAGGGAGGAGTATTTTCATTGGCCAGCCCGAGCCATGTGCCTCACTTCTTTCCAAAACCAGGTGGAATTAGAAGGAAGTTCCTGGCCGGGCACGGTGGCCCAGGCCTGTAATCCCAGCACTCTGGGAGGCCGAGGCAGATGGATCACCTGAGGTCAGGGGTTTGAGACCAGCCTGGCCAACATGGCGAAACCCCGTCTCTACTAATAATACAAAAATTAGCCGGGTGTGGTGGTGGGTGCCTGTAATCCCAGGTACTCGGGAGGCTGAGGCAGGAGAATTGCTTGAACCTGGGAGACCGAGGTTGCAGTAAGCCGAGATCATGTCACTGCACTCCAGCCTGGGGGACAGAGCGAGACTCCATCTCAAAAAAAAAAAAAAAAAAAAAAAAAAAAAAGAGAAGTTCCCAAAGGGAAGAGAAAGGCTGTTAGCAGGATAAGGTGAGCAAATAAACTGTGCTGGACATTCAGAACTGTAACTTCCAGGCCACCACCAGGAGCAGTTCTTCCTTGATGGCTGTAGACATTGACCTCTGGGGTCCTCCCTTGCGGTTTTCAGGCTGTCTAGGCCACCCCTACTGATGGGAGTTCCCTGATTTCAGGACGTGGGAGGGTCTAGACTCGGGTCAGTGTCTCCCCGAGTGCTGGCTTTCTGTGGTGTTGTAGCTGGGGCCTAGTGTGGTTGAAAGCTGTCTGCCCCTTACAGGATGGTGTCCTTGTGGGAAGGCCCTGGCTACAGACTCCTGAACGCACAAGGTCAAGGATCAGAGCCTCCCAGCTCCTGCCTGGGATGGCACAGCCACACTCCCAGGCAGCCTTTGGTCCTGTCCTTCCCACATGCAGGTTGGAGTGGCCGTTGGGCTCGTGGGGGGCCTCCCTAATAGGGGATGGGCTGCGTTCCTGCTGGCTGGCTTGTGGTTAGTGTTGGTCGATGAGTCGGTCAGATAGAGAGTGGGCCAGGCTGGCCGGGCCTGGTGGCTCATGCTTGTAATCCCAGCACTTTGGGAGGCGGAGACGGGCGGATCACGAAGTCAGGAGATGGAGACCATCCTGGCTAACACGGTGAAACCCCGTCTCTACTAAAGAAAAAACTACCAAAAATTAGCCGTCCTGGTGGCGGGCGCCTGTAGTCCCAGCTACTCGGGAGGCTGAGGCAGGAGAATGGCGTGAACCCAGGAGGCAGAGCTTGCAGTGAGCGGAGATCGCGCCACTGCACTCTAGCCTGGGCGACAGAGCGAGACTCCGTCTCAAAAAAAAAAAAAAGAGAATGGGCCAGGCAGTCAGCAGGGCTGTGTGTCAGGGTCTTTCTGGAAATGCCTACAGATGAGTGGGTGATGCTTACATGAAATAACACAACTGTCAGAAACAATTTATAGCCATGTTCCCATGGAGCCAGTTCTGGTTATGACTCTGCATGTTGGCTTCTGGCAAATGAGGTTTGTCACCTAATGATTGCACTTTAGTACCTGATGTGAAAACCAGCCCTGGAGCCTACTGGGTGGGGACACCACGGGGTTCCAGGCACCCAGGGAATGGCAGGGATATGGGGAGGTGTGGACCTGGTGATGGTGGGAAACAGCATTAATTGTCACCGTGGAGGAGGCCAGGTTGTGGACATACACTTGTATTTCTTCTTCAGCTGCCTGCTTGGGCTCTAGAGGAGACCCGGAGCCCAGGGTGCCACTGCTGCAAGGAGTATTGACATTCTTGGAGGGCCCCACTCCCAGGCTTCTGTTTCCTGGATGTCACAGTTCTTCCATTCCATCATGAAATCCTGTCCAGTTCTTAAGCATGTGCTTGGCCAGGGGCTGGGGATTACAGTGATCAGCCTTTAGCCTCTGTCTCTGCCATTGTGCACCCCATTTGTGTTTCTATGTGTTATTGTGTACACTTTATTGCAAACACTGTGAAACAATCTCCTTCTTAGACACAACACTGGACAAGTGATCAGACTCCTAGGAGAGAACCTAGAGTTGTCTGTGATAGACACAGCCTTCAGAAAGGTGGAGTGGAGCAGCTCCTGCCGCCCTTCTGTCTTCAATGTTTGGGATCAACAGGTGTGATGTTCATGTGGCTCCTGGATTCCCGCCCCTTCACTGGCTGGTTAGGCCCCATGGAAACCATGCTCAGCCAGACTAGGGTGAGAGGGCCCCTCTAAGGGTTTACCCTGTGTTGGGATCAGGCCAGGTGCCTGCATACCCAGTCCCTTCACAGTCTACTCAGTTGTGGGGCAGGTTGGAGAAGGGTTCTTTCATGAGCTTTAGAGCAGTGGCCATGGGAAGTGTGAGGAGTTTGAAAGAGTCAGATACTTTCAGAGTGTTGTCCCAGCTCTCCCCTCCATGGCCATTGGCTGGGCAGCTCTTCGTATAGCTCTCGACTGTTTGTCAAGGGCCTGCTGTGTGGAGGTCTCCATGCTGGATGCAGGGGATATAGCAGTGAATGAGAGAGACCTCATGAGTGTGTTTCTTTATATCTAAAATAGGGACAGCAATGGCCACTTTCCAGGCTGGGGAAGAATAGAACAGTATGTCCCAGATTGAATTCTGTACAACTGATTTTACTGAATATTGTGGGAGAAAACAGGCTCTGTGGCCAAATACATATGACCCAGCTAGATGCTTCTCTTGAGGACATCACCACATACATCAGCATATTTAAGGCTCTGAGAAGTCCTGCAGTAAAGAAGCCCGTTAACTTTTGTGAACTCAGCATTTGCAGGCTCAGTTGAACATGGAACTTTATTTGGCAGAGCACCTATTAACATCCTGTGTAATCAGTGCTTTGCAAAGCCCATTTTGGAAATGCCAAGGCAGCGTATGTAAAATACCCCACAGAGTGCCCAGCACCTGGGAGGTACTCAATAACTGTGAGTCTTTCCCCTACTTGGCATCCTGGAGGAGGCACAGGGATAAGACAGCCCTGGCTGGCTGCAGATCAGCTTGGAGGAGCTGACAGTAGCTAACACTCTGGTTTTAATGGTTATAGCAATGAAAGTCTAAGTGAGTTTAATTTTAAAAGGCAAGGAGTGATTTCCCCTATGCTCTGCCAAAATGGGACTTCATAAATATTACAGCAGGATGTGCTAGGTGGTGGGCACATCTCCTGGTTGAGCAAAATCTCTGCAAAGCACTGTGCAGCAGCAAATGGCTCCTCCCAAACCACACTCCTATTCTTGGTTAGCAGGACATGCCACTTGACAGATTTACCTGCCAGCACTGCCGGCTGGCCAGGAGATGGCAGTGGATTTAACAGGTCTGTGTTCTGGAAGTGGGGAGGGACTGAGGCTGTGGGAGGGCTCTGCAGACCCAGCCACATCCTCAGCCTCCCAACCATGGTCCATTATCAGGGAGCCTTGGTTTCCTCCTCTGGAACATGGGGATGATTATGCCCAGCATTGTGTGTGCCTTGAAGTAGGGACTGCATCTTTCTCCCCTATGTCCCCAGAACCTAGCACAGATGAAAGTCAGAATTGGGTTTTGAAGGATGAGTAGGAGTTTCTTATGCATACAGTAGAAGAAGGGCATTTAGACAGATAGCCCTAAATGCCTTTCTTCTACTTCAGGTATAAAGGTGTGGAGGCCTGAAAAAGTCTGACATGTGACATGAACCATAACCAGGCAAGGAGTGTTAGTCATAATTGAGCAAGTGACAGAAAACCCTTTTCATTTGGGTTGCTTAGGGCAACCTTGGGGATCTGCTTTCTGTGCCAGAAGAGACACCTGGAAGGAAAGCATGGTGCATGCGGAGACAAAGGCGATCCCCACCCCCATCCACTCTGGGAACTGCTTCACTTCATCTAGACAGCCAGCAGCAGCAGCAGTAAATGAGGGAGATGGAACGTGTTATTTTAATTATATACTCTCACCGCCTAATTATAATTTTAATTGATATGTGAGCAGGTGCTATGCTCTTCAAAGCGGTTTAAGGCAGGCATATTCCCCGGAAATGGAACACAGGTTGTTCTATTCATTAGTCAAGCAGATGGATAGGCCAGGGGACTAGGGGGCCAGGTGGGGGGAGGCAGCCTTTGCCCTGAGTGATGTAGGAGGTGAGGGGCTTCCCTGGCCAGGCAGAGCACAGCTTGAGGGAAGAGGAGAGAAGGGAGGGGGTGGCGGCTGGCATCCAGTGCTAGTGAGTTGATTCATTTATTCATTCAGCTATGCAGTTGACCCTTGAACAACATTGGTTTGAACTGTGTAGACCCATTTACACAAGGATTTTCTTTCTCCTCTCCCAACCCTGAGACAGAATAACCAGCCCCTCTTATTCCTCCCCCTTAGCCTACTCAATGTGAAGACAACAAGAATGATGATCTTTATGATGATCCACTTCCACTTAATAGTGGAATAGTAAATATACTTTCCCTCTTCCTTATGATTCTTTTCTCTAGTTTATTGTAAGAATACAGTATATAATACATTCAACATGCACAAATATGTGTTAATAGACTGTTTATGGTATCAGTAAGGCTTCCGGTCAACAGTGGGTTACTAATAGTTAAGTTTTTAGGGAGTCAAAAGTTGTACTCAAATTTTTGACTGCATGAGGGGTCAGTGCCCCAACCTCTCATTGTTCAAGGGTCAACTGTACTTTCAACAAACATTTGTTCACAGCTTGCTGCAAAGCAGGCTCTCTGCTAAATGCAGGGGATTCCAGGATGGCTCCAGCACAACTCCTTTCCTCAAAATGTTCCCAGTCTAGTGGGGAAAGTGTAGATCTGGAAACAAATATTTACAGTTCATGGAATAAATGGGAAATTATCCTAGAAGCAGCATAGACTGGCGGGGAAGTTTTGCTCTCTAGTGAAGTTAGGGAAGGCTTCCTGAAAGACACTTTAGTTGGGGTTTTGAAATGTGGATAGGAGTTGACCAGGTTGCCTAAGATGAGGGATAAGAGATGGTGGTGGGAGATGGCATTCTAAGCAGAGATGAGAAACCTCCATCTGTGGGGTGTGCAGGGAGTGCCTGGTGGTTTGCTGGAGCACTGGCCTGATGGGAGATCTGGTAGGAGATGAGGCTGGAGGTTTGAGTGGTAGGTGGGTCTCCCAGGAACAGGAGCTGGACCTCATACTGATAGCAGAGAGGAGCTGGGAAGGATTTGAAGCTGGGGGTGATGTGATGGGTTTGTGTTTCTGGGAGGCCACCCTGGTGGAAGGTGGGCTGGACAGGCTGATGGTGCAGCCAGGCAGAGAAGCAAGGAGGGGCTTTGTGAAGGTCAGAGCAGGAGCTTGGAGGTTGGCTTCTGGGTATTGGAGTGAGGGAAGGGGAAGATCAGGGTGAAGGTCACGTCCACGCTTGGGCCTCAGGGAGGCCATCTTTGAGATGAGGATTCAGGGAGGAGCAGGGAAAGATGTGAGGTCAGCGTAGACCATGGAGTTTGGGGTACTTGGGGGACCTGGGTGAAGCCTCAGGAGGAGAGGGGTGTGCTGGAGGCATCACTTCGGGAGTCACTGTGGGAAGGCAGGGAAGGAAGCCCCAGAGGGGATGAGGCAGGGGCCTGGGACCCAGTGTCAGTTCCAGGGAGCTGAGTCCAAGTGGGAGTTTGGCTTGTAGGAGGCTTATTGGGGGTGACATTGGGATCTTCACCTGGGGAAGGCAGGGAAAGGAGTCAAGCCAGGCAGGACACAGGCTGAGGGGTGAGAGGCCATCCCAGGGGAAGCCCCAGCAGACCCCTGGGAGCTCTGAGGCTGAGTGGCCCTTCAGAGGTGTTCTGAGCTGCAGGGAGAGGGTTGGACCCTTCATACCTCATGCCGCTGAATCCTAGGGGGTCCATCTAGAATTCTCCTTCAGGAATGCATCCTCTTCCTCTCCAGGGGCTGTTCTTGCCCTCCCTTCACCGTCCTGGGGCAGCCCCCTCCTCCAGCAGGAAGTTGGCCTGGATTCTGGAGGGGTCAGGGAGGGGCTGTTTGGAAGCCAATCCAGCCATGGGGGTGGGGAGGCCAGGGACGGCCCCTCTGGGCCCCACCCTGCCACTGGCCAGCTGCATGACCTCGAGGAAGTCACCCCTGGCCTGGACTCCGGGTTTCCCATCTCTGAAATGAATGGTCTTGCATTGGCAGGTGCTGTGGTGTTGCAGGTGTGCCCTGAGCCCTGCAAACTCCGTCTCGTCTGTCCTGACTGTCAGTTTCTGCTTTCTGTGTCATTCCTGTCCAACAGGATGGCCAGTGTCTCAGGCAGTAGGCCCGTGTCCGATGCATCTCTGCACACCATACAGTGCCCAGTCTGACCTGGCAGAGACAGCGGCTGGATGCTTATCGCTGGAGAATAGGCAGTGGCTTTGCTTTTACTGAGCGCTTGTTCTGTGCCAGACCAGTTACTAGCAGTAGGCGTATGTTTCTCATGGCAACTTGTCTGCAGATGAGGAAATGGAAACTCAGATACTTGGTACCTGCCCCAGGGACCAGAACTGGGATAGAAGTGACTGCTGAGCGGGGGACCCAGGCTTGGTGACCCCAAAGTCTGAACTATTTCTGTTCCCCCTGCTCCTGGGGTCCCAAGGCAGTGTTTTGGGGAGACTAGGAGTCTCTGTCTCTCCAGCCCTGTCCAGTGGAGGGCACTGGTGGAATGTCTGGCGCTGTGTTGACTCCAGCCCTCCAGCTTCCAATGGGGTTGTGGGCACTTTGTACACCTTGTGGAGAGGGTGGGGGCATCACCATCACTACCAAGCCCACATACTGCTCTGGGCCACCCCCTTGGCTGCACACGGAGCTGCTCAGTCTCAGCAGGTAGTGGCCTCCCTGAGTAGTTGCGGGAGGGGGGCTCCGCAGGCTGGGAGGCCCTGTCAGGACGGCTCTGTGTGCCCCCTGCCCCAGCCAGGGCTGTCTAGCATGGGAGTCCAAGGCTGGAATGCCCAGTGAGAACCTAGGAGCCACTTAAAGAGGTCATGATACTCTGGGCGGCTGGCAGAGAGGTGAGGGGTGGGGGAAAGGTGGAATTAGCAACACATCCCGTGAGCCAGGCCAAGCCAGCAGCTCTGCATGGGTGACGAAGATCAGCGATGGGCTTCCAGATGCCTCCTGCGTGTGACAGCCCTGCCACAACCTCCCTGGATTGTTTATGGTGGGACCCTGGCTGCCCTTCTCTCATGGTGTTCCTGGGGAGGCCTGGGTCGCGCAGCCTGCCCTTCCTGTTCCTTCCTTGCTCACTAGTCCTGACCTCCAGGCCCTGCTGCCCCTTGGCTGAGGGAACTTGCTGTGGTTCCCCATCTCTCTGAGGCTAAGCTCCTGCAAGGTGACGTCAGTGAGATGAGCCATCACCCGCCAGGGTGGTTGTACCAGGTCTGTGATGTGCCCATGTGCAGCGGGCTTCCTGGGCTTGCTGCTCCTGTCTTATGTGGCTTGTATTTGCCAGGAAACCTACTTCCCTCTGCATCTGGCCTCACTTGAGATTTGCTGTGAGCCACACGAGGATTAATTTCTAGCTTCTCCTCTTCCTGGCTACGTGGCCTCACACAAAGTATGAAGCTGGTCTTGGCCTCTACTTGCTGCTCGGCCCTGTGGGGATGGATCCTGATGGCAGCCTGTGGTTGGGGCAAGAACAGGGTGAGATGCTGTTCCCGATGCTTGGTCAGGGCTTGGAAATGGGCGCAGCTACCATCAGTGTGACTGTGCAGTCTCCAGGGGTCTGCTCCTGGCCATCTGTCCTGAGCCCTGGGCTGTGGGTGGGCTTGCTGGAGGGGAACTGGAAGAGGGAAACGTGTCCAGCTCTGGTGGCATTGCCAGCCTGCTGGACCCGGGGTCCAAACTTGTGGGGTGGCCAGGACCTCCTGCCTTCTGCAGAGGCCTCCTTTGCTTGCCTGAGGAACTTGAGGGGAGAGGAGCCCCAAGGAAGGCTGGTAAGAGGGTAGGGAGGAAGGGAAATTGGTGCACTGCAAGAGGGAAGGGTGTGAACCACCCCTGAGGTGGGAATGGTGAGTCTGGGGTCAGCAGGAAGGGCTGAGCACCTCCCCGGGGCTGGAGATGCAGAGGAAACAGAGATGCGGTCCTGCCCTGGGGGAGTCACGGTCTCATCCATGATACAGGCCCTGATGCCTAACGCTACTGGGATGGGGGAGGGGAAGGACTTCCTGGGGAGGAAAGTCCTGATGCTACTGGGATGGGGGAGGGGAAGGACTTCCAAGGTGGGGAAGGACTTCCAGGGGAGGAAAATCCTGCTGGCCAGCTCGGCATGCAGGGAGGGAGCCCATCCTCGAGGTCAGAGCATGGGAAGTGGTGCAGGAGCTGAGGAGAGGGCCGTGGTGGTCAGTATCTGGGGTGGGTCATGCTTGGCCTCACAGGCTGGCCTGGAAGGGCACCAGTGATGCCAAACTGTGATGTGGCCTGGTTTGCTTCAAGGGAGGTGGCCACCTCCAACTTCATAAGGAAGATCCAGGCTCTGGGTCCTTGGGGTTGGATTCTGAGTTGTCCAGAGCGTGAGCAAGGGTAGACTGGCAGGCCAATTTGAGCAGAGACCCCCAGCAGGGCCCCTCTGCTGAGACTTTGTGTCTGGGACCTCTGGGTTCTTCCAGTTGGCTGGTTGGGGGTCAGGGGTCAGTCAGTGAGTGTGGACCAGGGGATGGTCACAGAAGGTAGCATATATGTTCAGAAAGGTCATTTGGGTCATTCTCTCATTGCCAGATGAGGGAGTCTGCACACTTGGCCCACCCCTGTCCTTTGACCAGTAGGCAGGGGGCTCCTTGCCAAAGCCCTTCCCAGGGCAGAACCACAGGCTCTGGTCCATGGACATCAGCGGTCCCCCTTCCTCCTGGCTTCCATGGAGGCATATTGGGGTATTCACCCAGTAACCACATGGGCTGTAGACACCTGGCTAGTTAGGGTTGGCGGTTGTTTGTAACCACAGCATGTTCACTTGCCTTGGAGGGCCCTAGAGGAGGGCCCATGGTGTGACAGCTGGGGAGAGGCGGCCTGGCCAAGGCAACCTGGTGGACCCTGCAGCAGGCAGCATGCATGTCTGTGGTCAGCGGGGCAAAGGAACCAGGCAGCCGCTTTATCACTTTACATTGGAGGGCTCGGGAGGGATGCCCTGAAGCTGTCCCTGCATGTGGGAGGCGATGCTGGTGGATATTTGTCTCACACCCCTGCTTCTTTCTCTGAGCCAGGGCTTTACTTTCCTCCTGGCCTTCTTGGATATGGTCACCCAGCCCATAGTGACAGGGCTTCTGGGCTTGAAGGACACTCAGTCCTTATAGCCTTGGGTGTCCCCAGTTCAGCCCTCAAAATCCCAGGTCTTGGACTTACTCTCTTGTCAAGTGCTATACAGGGAGGTAGAGGCTGGGGGTGGGGTGACCCGGGGGTCCTGGGAGGGCCTTAGAGCTAAAGGGCCTCATGCAGAGTCCCCAAGTCCTGGGAGTCTCACAGCTTACAGGAAAGGTGAGTCTGAGTGTGTTGGTGGGGGTGGAGGGGGGAACGGGGGTCTTGCCAAGCACACATAGAGTTCCAAGGCTCACTCTTGACCAGTGAATCAATTCTGGGGATGTGAGATAATCTATGGGGAACCTCTCCTTAATGGAGAGTGGGGCACCAGCCAGCTGCACATAAAAATGCTTCCTGAAATTTTCTGGTTGTAAAAGCAATATGCGAATATCACGGAAAAATGAGGACATGCAGAAAAGCCCATGAAAGTGCTTCGGTACCTGGCAAGATAAATGCTGCCAGGAACCCAGTCATGCAGAGCACCGCTTCTCATGACTTCCAGCCTCTCCTCTTGCAGACTTCTTCACATGGCTGAGCGCATACCATTCACTCAATTTTGTCTTCAGCCTTCAACTTTAACACTTTTATTTCTTTAAATGTCACAAATAATACACAAACACATCTCATTATGAAAGACTGAAGAAATAATTAAAAGAAACAAAAGGCCCGTTTCCTGCCTCAGAGGGAAAACTGAAATCAGCTTGCTCTATATTCCTGCAGAACTTTCCCTCTGTGTTTACATTTAGAGAAATGTAACCTACACACATAACAGAATAAAGAGTTTTGCTTTCTTTTTGTGTGTTTTGTATATATAAATAATGCTGACTACACATATTTATTGCAGTTGCTTGTTTTCATGCACTAATGTCTTGGTGGGCTTGCTGTGCTATTTCATATAAATCCACGACATTTCAAACAGAGTTTCATGACATACATGAAACTGTTAATACATATTTAACAGATTCCCCCTCTTAATAGATAGTTAGGTTGTTTTTAATTTGCACAATAACCAACCATATTGTCATGGAAATCCTTATATATGCCTATGTATCTAGGTAGACTCTAAGATGTGGAATTGCTTGTCTGAATAACATGCACATTTAATTTAAAAATGGCTTCTGCCAAATTGTCTTCCAGAAAGTGGAATCAACTTGCACACCCAGCGACAGGGTAAGAAGGGCACCCACTTTTTCACATTCTTGTCAACACTTTATATTATCAGTCTTAATTTTTGTCAATCCAATGGCTAATAGGCGGTACCTCATTGTTATTTTCTTTTCCATTTCCCTAATTACTGTGAGCCTTCTCTTCTACCTAACACATGCAGTTCTAGCAGCTCTTGTTAACAGAAATATCATCTTGTTTAATTTATTTATCCTAAGAGTTCACTGCAAACACAATTAACAATGGCATTCTTCTCCAGTAAGATACAGCAGTTAATGAGCTCAGTGATAAAACTTCCGAAAGAGCAGTATATAGGTGTCCATGACTCAATATTGGCATTGATTGATTGTGAGTGCTATTGTTCTCATGTGGGTTTGCTCTGCTTTTTGGCTGCTTGCGGAAATTCTTTAAGATGCTGTTGTCCAAGGGTGGGGTCTCTGGCAGTGGGCAGAGTAAAGTCTGCCATCCTGATGAGGGCATGCTGGGTAGAGATAACTAACATAAAACCAGCGTTACAGCAAGACCCTTGGATCCTCTAAGCAGTGGGATTTTAGGCTCCATATCTAACTCAAAATAACAACAGCAGTAAACTATAGCATAAATGTAAGGAGGTCCAACAAAGGTGTTCATTTTCGCAGGATGACTTACTTTGAAATCAAATTCTTTTTGTTGTTGTTTTTGAGATGGAGTGTTGCCCTGTCGCCCAGGCTGGAATGCAGTGGTGCAATCTCGGCTCACGGCAACCTCTGCCTCCTGGGTTCCAGTGATTCTCCTGCCTCACCCTCCCAAGTAGCTGGAATTACAGTCGCTGCCACCATGTCTGGCTAATTTTTGTTTTTTTTAAGTAAACACAGGGTTTCACCATGTTGGCCAGGCTGGTCTTGAACTCCTGACCTCAGGTCATCCACCCGCCTCGGCCTCCTGCAGTACTGGGATTACAGGTGTGAACCATTGCGCCTGGCCAAAATAAAATTCTTTTAAAAATGTGTCCTTGTTTTAGGGCCCCACTTGGCTGGTTTCCTCCTGGGTAACCTGGCAGCTGCTCCACTCTCATCTCCAATTTACCATGTGATGTGCCCACAGTTGTGGCCCACACCTCCGATGTTATGTGCATCCATGGGACTTCAGCTCCCTGATTATTGCAACCTGGCACCATTTGCTTGGTCCAACAGTACTCCATTGCTTCTCTTCCAATGGCAAATTGTTCTTCCCTTTATTTGATGCTCTTTGGTCTCTCTATGGCTCTAAATTTTAATTTTGGTCTTATGGATGATTTGAGCTGCCTTCTACTTTTTCATTAAAGTTTCCCTCCGATTTTTCAGAATTTGTTCACATGGTTCAGACCGTTTTACCCTTCTTCAAACTTTCATACATTTGATTAGGTAAATAAGTGCTCAGTAAATGCATGCAATTCTTGTGAGTAGACACTAGCTACTTGTCATCCACTACTGTTGGCAATTATACATGAAAATGTATGTCTGTCAGTGGGTGCTTTGAATACATAGATAAGGCAGGAGCTCCCATCTTCATAATATGAACAGTTACCAACCCTGGGCATAGTGTGTCTCCCCATTTATTTTGGGTCTCTTTAGTGCTTTTAGTAAAGTTTTATGTTTTTCTTTGTGTAGGTCCTGCACATTTCTTACTAGGTTTATCCCCAGGGATTTTACTGCTTTTATTTCCAATACAAATGCGCTTTCTTTTGGATTACATTTTCTAATTGGGAGTGCTCCCATACACGAAAGCTATTGATTTTTGCATATTGATTTTATATCACTGAGTTTTGCTGAACTCTTGTATGAGTTCCAATAGTTTATTAGTTAATTCTCTTGGAGTTCATAGGTAAATACTTATATTTGCTACAAATTATATCAATTTTGTCTGTCCTTTTTCAACACTTGTCCATATTTCTTTTTCAGGTGCTGTCACATTGTCTGGGACAATGCTAAATATTTTTAGTGGTAGAACATTCTACAGTTTCACAGTTAAGTGTGATGCTTGTTGTAGGTTTCTAGGAGATGTCCTTTATCAGGTTAGGGTTGTTAATTTTGATCCCTAGTTTACCAAGAATTTTACAAAGAGTATGATTTTAGCCACATTCCAATAGGTGCTCAATTCAAATTAATTTCTGAATAGTTTGAAGTTTCTCTTGTTATGTTCTTTTAAGCCAGCAGGTATAAAAAAGAATGTTTTAAGTGTTCTAAGTAGATAGATTGGGAAGGAGGTTTCTTTCATTGTTAATTCCTAGTCTTATTGCATTGGACTTCATTAATGCACAATGAATTTTCGAATACCTTTTTCTTAAGGATTTTACTGAGATTTATACTGTGGAAAGTTGGGTGTACATGGAAGACTGTGCTGTCTCTTTTGGGTCTCAAGAGAGGGAGCATAAGTGGAGGCTGAGTGTACGGGCTTTGGGGCCAGTCCCTGACTCGAACCCCAGCCCTGCCTCCTGCTGGCTGCAGGATGGTGAGTGAGTTGCTGGAAATCAGTTTCATTGTGTACAATGCGTGGGATAGTAATGCCTACTTCGTGGCATTGTGTAAGGATGATATTAGTTAATATATGCAGAACTTTAAACCAGAACTTAGAATGTAAGTATTTAATACAATATTGTTAGATAAACGTATACAAGTGAGATGTGCAAATCTTTCCTATTATTTTTTGCTCACTGAATCTGAAAGAAAAATGTTAAAATCATCTTTAAGATTGTGGATTGGTTGGTTTCCCCTTCAATTATTGTTAATTTTGCCTTATCTGTTTTGAAGCTGTGTTGCAAGGTTCATATAGTGTCATGACATATTTTTAGTGTAGGTGGTGTCTTTTATCAAAATGAACTCTCCCTGTTCCTTTGAGTGCTTCCACCTTGAATTCTATTTTGTCTGATAAACATCCCCTTTTTCTGGTTATTTTTTGCTAGGTGTTGTTTTTCTCATCCTATTATCTTGAACCTTCCTGGGTGTTTGTTTTATATCTTTTGTAAAAAGTTATGTCAAAAAAAAGTTACGTCATGATGAAAAAAATCTCATCTGTTTATTGAAGATTTTATTAGCATAATTTAATCTATTTACTTTTATTGAGATGATTGATATGCCTGGACTTTTCCTTGCCATTTTATTTTGTGTTTCTTGTTTGCTATGCTTTCTTGTGCTACTTTTGCCCTTTCCTGCCTTTTATTGAATCAATTGTGTTTTCTTTGTCCAGGTTTTTGTTCCTTAAAGCAGTTTTCTCAACAGCGGCCCTGCGTCCTTTGGGTGGGACTGTTCCTTGGGCTGTGGGAGTCTTTGCTGCACCACAGGGCGTTTGGCATCCCTCACCCTGGACACTAAGCTACAGCAGACTCCAACCGTCTTGTGACAACCAAAAAGTCCCCTCCCCCTTTCTGCCAGTGGAGAGCCATCCCCTAAGGGTTCAATAATACATTACATGTTTGTTTTTCTAGTGACTGCTTATATGTTAAAGATACCTTTATGTTTACACGTGTCTTTCAACATATAATCAGTGTCTCCTGGAACAAATTGAGACCTTTCTATGCCTCAGTGTCCTTCTGCCCTGAGCTGTATCACTGCCTAACATGAGGCCAGCTGGGATTTTAGTTCCAAATTTTAATACTTAATAAAAGCCAATTTTTTTTTTTTTTTGAGACGAGTCTCACTCTGTCACCCAGGCTGGAGTGCAGTGGCGCAATTTCAGCCCACTGCAATCTCTGCCTCCTGGGTTCAAGCGATTCTCCTGCCTAAGCCTCCTGAGTAGCTGGGACCACAAGTGTGCACCACCATGCCCAGCTAATTTCTGTAATTTTAGTAGAGATGGGGTTTCACCATGTTGGCTGGGCTGGTCTCAAACTCCTGACCTCAAGTAACTCGCCCACCTTGGCCTCCCAAAGTGCTGGGATTACAGGTGTGAGCCACCATGCTGGGCCTCAATAAAGTTTTAATGATAAGTTTTAATTTTTTTCTCACTACTGCTTTTGCATTCCACATTATGTTCTTTGATTCATTTTTTAAAATTGTGGTAAAATGCACATCACATGATTTTAACCATTTTAAAGTATAAACTTCAGTGACTTCCAGTACATTCCAATGCTGTGCAACCGTTGCCACTACCTAATTCCAGAATATTTTCATTATCCTGAAAAGAAACCCTGTACCCATTGAGCAGTCACTCCAATTTCCACTCCCCTGGCCCCTGGCAGCCACTCACTTCTCTGCTCTCTGGATTCATTTTTGTGGTTGCTGGAGCATACCGTTTGGTAATTCTTTCCAAGAGGGTTTGTGGTGGTGAATTTTCTGTATCTTCACATTTCTGAAAATGCCTGTTTCCTTCCTAAAAGCTGAGTAGAGAATTTAAGGTTTATGCCATTTCTCTCCTAAGCTCTTTGGAGATATTGTTTCATTGACTTGTATGCATCCATGTCCTCAGGAACAGTGACTGCTAAGTCAAATACAGTGTGTGCTCTGCACCAGTGCTTTATACGTAGTAAGTCATTTAATTCTGCTGACAACTCTGTGAGGTCGGGGCTGCTCCCCACATAACAGGCAGAGAAAGTGAGGCTGAGTGAAGAGAAGCCCCACATCCCCTCAGCTAGGAAAGAGGCCACCCCGGCTCTCGAGAAGTTGCCATCTACCACTGCAGCTTCTGCTCCTCTGTAGGCAGACTGTGTTGTTTTCTGGGATAATTGGGCATTTTTCCTTTCTCCCTTTGATTTTTATTTTTTCTTTTTCATATAGAGTCTTGCTCTGTAACCCAGGTTGGAGCGCAGTGGTGCGATCTCAGCTCACTGCAACTTCTGCGCCTCCCGGGTTCAAGTGATTCTCCTGCCTCGGCATCCCGAGGAGCTGGGATTACAGGTGTGCGGCACCACACCTAGCTTTTTTTTTTTTTTTTTTGTAGTTTTAGTAGAGACGGGGTTTCACCATGTTGGCCAGGCTGGTCTTGAACTCCTGGCCTGAAGTGATCTGCCTGCCTTGGCCTCCCAAAGTGCTGGGATTACAGGCATGAGCCACCGTGCCTGGCTGTCCCTTGGATTTTGAAATTTCACCACTCTGTGCCTAATATTTATTTTTATTATTTATTTATTTATTTTTATTAAAAAAAAATAATTCAAGGCCAGGCATGGTGGCTCACACCTGTAATCCCATCACTTTGGGAGGCTGAGGCGGGTGGATCACCTGAGGTCAGGAGTTTGAGACCAGCCTGGCCAACTTGGTGAAACCCCACATCTACTAAAAATGCAAAAATTAGCTGGGCATGGTGACGTGTGCCTCTTGTCCCAGCTACTTGGGAGGCTGAGGCAGGAGAATCGCTTGAACCAGGAGGTGGAGGTTGCAGTGACCCGAGATCATGCCACTGCACTCCAGCCTGGGCAACAGAACAAGAATCTGTCACAACAACAACAACAACGACAACAACAACAACAACAACAAGAACAAAACATAATTCTACTTTGCATGTGGTAGGTTCTGTCAATCTGAGGACTTGTGTGTTTCTGCATTTTCTTTTCTAATTTCCCATATTCTTTCAGGTCTCTTTTTGGAATTCCTTTTAGGTGGTGGTTGGAGCTTATATCCTTCATGTCTTTTAATTTACTTTTATCCTGTCCATCTCTGGGTTTTTGTGCCATCTGGGAGAGTTCCTGTCTCAGCCCTCTAGGTGACTAATTTGATCTTCATCTGTTCCATGCTGCTATTCAGCCCCTTTTTAAACTTTAATGATGAAATGTTTGGTTCCCAGATCTAGTTCATTCGTTTTAAATGGATGTGATAGCCTCTCCTGTCTCTCTGTTTTCTCATTCAAAGTGTCGTTCTGCTTGTCCTAGTACCCAAGTCCTCAGGGGTGCATTCGTTTAGCAGATGAGTTTGGTGTGCCTCTTTCAACGTGTAATCTTCTTAATAAGGTGGGTGATTCTGGGTTGCCTGCTTGTCTTTGTGTTTGAAGGTTTCTGTTGTCCTATCTGTGAGGCTGAACTCACATACTGGATGGGGAGAGCTCTGCACTGTGGTGCCAGCTGGAGCAGATCCCAGTCTTTGGGTGTGGGCTCCACTGACCTCCTGTGTGTTGGTGCCAATCGAGGGCTGTCTCTCCTACTCCCTGCTTCTGCCTGCGGGCAGTTGCTTTTGCAGGTCACTGCTTGGCATCATGGTCCTGCCAGCCACCCTTACATTTGATTTGGGGCTTCTTCTGGGTCCTCATTTGCTGGGCTTCCCAGATTGGAGCTGCCAGCTTCATGGCAGCCCTCTCCCAGATATGCTTTGCCCTGTGGTACCATTTCCAATCCGAACCCATCAACCTTCTGCCTTGCAAGCATTCTTCATGATTCCTGCCCTAGTAAGAACCTCATTCTTCTTCTTTTTTAAAAAATCCAGCTCCTGCAGGAAAGAATCCTATTCTGGTTTTTCAGCACTGCTATGGACTTTTAAAAAAGTGTTTATGTTACTTTTAGGGTTTTGTATTGGGAAGAGGCAGAATGTGACCCTAGGCCACCATTTTGGCCCAATCTCTATTCATTTTTACTGGATGACCTTGTTGCAGAAGAGATTTATAATGTGGCACATCATTTCATGTAATTACCGTGCCATGGTAATTATTTCCTGGGTCATTAAAATTTCATCGTAATCACTATTTTAATGACTGCATAATATTTCTGCTGGTGGGTATATCTGAATTGACTTAGCTGTTTCCTTTTTCTTCCCAACACTTGTTTTTTTGCTTTTTTTTTTTGAGACGGAGTCTCACTGTGTCACCCAGGCTGGAGTGCAGTGGCGCGATCTTGGCTCACTGCAAGCTCCGCCTCCCAGGTTCACGCCATTCTCCTGCCTCAGCCTCCGGAGCAGCTGGGACCACAGGAGTCCACCACCACGCCCAGCCAATTTTTTGTGTTTTTTAGTAGAGACGGGGTTTCACCGTGTTAGCCAGGATGGTCTCGATCTCCTGACCTTGTGATCCACCCACCTCAGCCTCCCAAAGTGCTGGGATTACAGGCGTGAGCCACCACGCCCGGCTCTCCCCAACATTTTACTATAATAAAAAAAAATGCCACAATGAACATCTTGTGCTTGAAATTTTGTCCATATTTGGAACATTTTCCTAAGGTAGAGTCCTAAGGATGTGTGTGTGTTTGTTAAAATGTACATAACATTTACCATTTTAGCCATTTTTAAGTGTACAGTTCAATAGCATTAATTCACATTCTGTGCAGCCATCACCACCATCCATCTCCAGAACTTTTTCATTTTCCCAAACAGAAACACTATAGCCCTTAAACAGTGACTCTCCATTCCTTCTTCCTCCAGCCCTGCAAAACCACCATTCTCCTTTCTCTCCTTCTGACTTTGACTACTCCAGATATTTCATACAAGTGGAATCATATAGTACTTTTGTGACGTGCTTACTTCACTTAGCATGAGGTTTTCAAGGTTCATCCATGGTGCAAGTGTGTATTTGAAATGCCCATTCTGTCGCCCCTACCTCCTGGCTGCCCTCCCTGAGATCCACCCCCTACAATGTTTGGGAATGCACAGTAATCTCTCAGGGGGTGGCCTGGGTGTCTCTCTTCATTCCTGTGCAAAAGGATTCTTCCCGGAGACTCTGCCATCCTCATTCGCTTAGTGATTCATCTCAGAGCTAGAGCCAAATGAAATGGATTTCGTTCCCAGCAGGGCTAGTTTGAAAGTTTGTGCTCATAAACTTGCTTTACCGTAATCTATAAATTGAGTTTTCGCGCTCTGCCGGCTCTATTTCTCCTGCCTCTGCCAGATGTATTGCCACACTGGGCCACTGGGCCCAGGCACGAGGGGAGGCCCCAGGATGCTCTGTGCTTATGGAGGTTCAGCAGGGATTGGTGACGGCAAGGGGGTGTGGTTTGAACATGTAATTGCATTTTATTACTTGATTACTGCTGCTGCTGTCACCGAGGGAGCTAGGGAGCTCCTGGTACAGCTGCTTGTCACTGCAGTTCACGTTCTAATATCTCATCCTAGGAGGGAATTTGATAGAGTAGAAGGAGGAGAGGAGGAGGGGCAGCCCCTGGGCACCCTGGACAGCAGATCCTCCTGAAAGCCATCAGCAGTGCCTTCACCACGCTCCCTGTCCTCGTCAGCAACTTCTGCAGACACCAGGATTGCCCACCTCCCAGATTATCTCATGGAAGCCTCTGAGGCAGCTGCTACTGTTTATTGGAACCTCTTTGCCTAAAGTCATAGCTGGAGTGTGTTCCCCATGGTGGGATGGGTGCTTTACCCACAGGAGTGGGGGGAGGGGGGAGGGTAGCTGGAGTTTTCCCGGGGCCTGGGGCAGGGGGAGGGGATCCCACCCCTTCATCCCACGCCAGGCAGAAAAGGGTGGAGGCAACAGCTGGAGACCTGGATTGCATTCCTGGCTCTGCAGTCCTGGCTGAGTGACCTGGGATGAGCTGCTTAACCTCTCTGACCTTGGCCCTCTCACCGTAACACCCCTAGGTTGTGGCCAGGTTGGGTGAAGCTAGCACTTCAGGCTGGTCTCCATACTTCTGTTCCCAACACAGTTGTCAGAGTGAGCCTTTGAAAATAAAGGGAGGCTGTGACTCTTTTGCTTACAACCCACAATGGCTCCCCATTTCCCTCAGAGTCGAAGCCCAAGAGACCCTCATGATCTTGTCTTGTTTTGGCCTAATCTATTCCCTTTCTCCCTGGGTGCCTCCCCTTCAGCCACAGTGGCCTAGTCCTTGCTCCTGCAGCACCCCAGGTATGGTCCAGCCTCAGGACCTCAGAGTCTTTGCACTCCCAGTTCCCCCTGCCCTGAATGCCCTTTCTGGGACATTCATATGGCTTCCCTTCTACCTTCACCATCTCCGTGATACCTACCTTAAGCCCCGTCTTAAAACCCATGACAAGCCCCAATTTCCTATTTCCTGATCTGTTTTTCCATAGAGCTTCTCACCTGGCACTCATGATGTGTATGTATTTACTTGTTTAGTTTTTAGTGCTTTCTCTCCTGCTAGAATGGAGCTCCATGAGAACAGGTTCTAAGTCTGGTTCTCAGATGAATCCTAAGTGTTTGGTGACCAGTAGGTGCTTAGTTGAATGAATGAATGAATGAATGAATGAATGAGGGAGTGAATGAATGAATGAGTATCTAGCAGATTGCCTTGCCTATGGTAGGGTCTCAGCAAGAGTGAGTTCCTCTTCCCTGCTGTCCCTCACCCTGCCATGTCCTCAGGCTCAACTTCTGGCTCCAGGGGACGGATAGGGAGGATGCCAGGCCTAGCCTGTGTGGGTTCTCTTGTCTTCAGGCCCTGGGGCATCCCCAGGACATCAGAAGTGGGCTTTTCATAGCAGGAGGGGGCTGCAATCTGAGCTTTACTCCCAACCTGTCAGCCTGTGTGGACCCCTGGTGTGGGCTGGCCCTGGCAGGCAGAGGGCAGGACATTCAGAGTAGTCATTGCAGCAGAGCACGGAGCTTGACTAGTGACAGAAGGTGTTTTCCAGCTCTGGCATGGCTTCTGTGTGGCAGCAGTGGCCATGACTAGGTCTGAGTTACATGCAATGTGCAGAATTAAAGCCAAGATGGGGCCATGACTTCTGGGGTCCACTGTGTTCCAGCAGCTGCAGCAGGTTAGACAGCCAACCCTGGCACCAGCACTCAGGTACTGAGTCATTGCCTTTTCCTGCCTGACTGGAGGGGGCCTTGGCCTTTCTCATGCCTCTGAAGAAGAGGCAGGCAGTGGGGTGAGGCTCCCCAAGCACCTGGGCCTTTTTTTCTGCTTGGGGAGCCCAGCCCAGCCCTTCAGTCTGTATGAGTCAAAGGATGCAGGTCAGGGGCAGTGGCTTGTGCCTGTAATCCTAGTGCTTTGGGAGACCAAGGTGGGAGGATCGCTTGAGGCCAGGAGTTCAAGACCAGCCTGGGCAACAGCAATACCCTGTCTTTACAAAAAAAATTAAAAAATTATCTGGGCATAGTAGCTCTTGCTGGTGGTCCCAGCTATTCAGGAGGCTGGGGTGGGAGGATCGCTTGAACCCAGGAGGTCAAGGCTGCAGTGAGCTATGATTGTTCCACTTCACTCCAGCCTGGATGACAGAGTGCGACCTTGTCTAAAAATAAAAATAAAAATAAAAATTAAAAAATGACACAGTTTGGGGGAGGATCCCTTGATCTCCTGCTCTTTAAGTCAGTCAGGAATGGGGACCCTCTTGCTTTCATGGCCCAGCCAGAAGCACTGGCTGAGAGAATTGAGTGTAGGGTCCCTGCTGCCCGAGGTCTGCCCACCTCTTCTTGCCATCCCAGCAGAAGTGGGGTGCAAGGATGCCAGATGCGTGTTCCCAAGAAATGTGGCAGTATGGAGAATCCACACTTTCAGCAGGTGAGATGTAATTGTGGGTAATTGAAAAACACCATCAAAGCTATTTGTCATAATTTTTACAAATGCTTTCTTCCTGGGTCATTCATAACACTTCTAGAAACTCACAGGTCCACAGAACACCCACTCACATGCTTTCCTTTACTCTCCAGGAGTCTGTCTTGCTCAGAGTGGGGAAGGCGGCTTGTGGATGAGCCAGCCAGGCCTGGAGGTGCAGCCTCCCTCCCAGGAGGGAGCTGCAAGCCAAGTATCTAGAATCAGAGTACGAGGAGGTCAGGACAAAGAAGCGGCTATGCAGACTTGGGATGAGCCCTGCAGCTCTGAGCAGATGCCCAGGGTGGGCTGGTCCAGGGGGAGTTCTGCCTTCTGCAGAGAGGCAAGGGGTGGGGAGCTAGGCAGCTCTCTTCTGAGGGGATTCAGATGTGTGTTGTTCTGTACTGAGTGGTCCTGGGGCCACGTGGATCAGAATTGCCAAGGCTGTACTTTTATACAGATTCCTGTCCCAACACCCCCACTAGCTGGACTGAATCTCTTGGGGAAGAGCCTGAGGATATGCATTTTAGTGGGAGTGATTCTTGTGATTCTTGTGCACACTCAGGGTGAGAAGCACTGGCTTGTAATAATGTGCTTCTGAATGCCAGCCTATCCATGTCTCATGGAAAATCATACAAAAGCAAGACAGCCATCTTATCTGGCAGCTGAATAGGAGGCTGAACAGGTCAGTTGGGGTTTGTGGGTCACTGCAGCGCCCAGGAGTGACCTCGGAGGATGCAAGGCTGGTGCTCAGGAGCCCTGGGGCTTTAAATTCACAGTGCTGGCTTATTCTAGGCTAGGTACCCCTTGCTGTCTCAGGAGCTGGCTCCATCTCCACCCTGTGTCCCATCTTCCACTGGGGCTCTGCCCTCCGGAGCCCGGAGGCTTTGCCTGGGCTGTTCCACCTAGGCTGGGGCAGCTTTGAGGGGCCTCTGGGTCCAGCACTGGAGAAAGGCTCTTCCATCTGGTTTCAGGCATGTGCAGAGCTTCAGGAGCCAGGCTGTGCCTGATGGGGGGGATTGTTGTGTCTCTGGAGACTCTGGAGAACACTGGCTTAGACTGGGTTTCCTTGCAAGTCAGGGCTGCAAAGCCCCTGACATGAAGGAGCTGTCAGTCCTGGCTGTGGGGGTATGTGGGAGGGTGGACAGTGAGCGTGATGTGATCTCTGCCTTAGTGGCCAAATGTGCAGAATGTATTGGCAGCACAAAGTCTGCCTGGGGGATTCTGTGGCATACCTGGTGGCACGTCCCAGAGTGCAGCACCTGAAGGTCATGGGGAGTGTTGGTCGAGTGGAGGTCCCCAGTGTGGACCAGAGTGGTTGCTGTGGCTGTCTGTGACCAGTTCTAGTTCCCTGGCTATCTAGTCTTATATTTTGTGATGCTCTTGCTCCATCTCATCAAAGTGGGGGATGGGTGTGTAGGTAGGTGAATAGGTGATGGATGGGTGCATGTGTAGATGGATAGATGGATGAGTGGATGGGTTGACAGATAGGAGTTAGAAAAATGGGTAGATGGATGGATGGATAGATGAAAACCTGGCTGAGTTTATAGCTGCCTGGGTGGGTGGGTGGCCAGTGGGAGGATGTGTAGATGGATGGATTATTGGGGACTGGAGCTGGATAGGTGGTTGGATGAATTGGAGGTTGGGGATGGTTGGATAGATGGTTGGGTTGAAACAGTGTGAGTGGGAGTAGATAGATGGATGGGTGGATGGTTGGAGGCAGATGTATATGGGTGGCTGAAGGAAAATATGGGGGCATATGAATGGATGGGTGGGAGGATGGATGGATGAAGGGGAGGGTGAGTGCATGGATGGGTCTACAGGTGGATGGGTTAATGTGGCTGGAAGGAGGCATTGTGGGGCAGGAAGCAGATCAGGTGGGTGACCAAGTTCACTGACACAAAATTAAACTGTGGCCAGATATGCAAAAATCCAGTTCCTTGTGTGACTCAGAGGCTGTAGTAGTTCTGAGAGGAGTTCCCCAGCCCTGGACTCATTAGAGGAAGCAGCCCCAGCCCCCTTCCTGGGCCACATAGACCATGTTCCTGCCCTGGGCATTTCTCTGCTCCATGTGCTGATGCCTCAGCCCTCCTTGCCTGGGGTCCAGGAGTGCTGGCTGGCGTGTGGCTATGCCTGCCTAGGGTGACAAATTGCAAGAACCTTGCAGTGGCTATTGGGGGCGGGGGCTGGAGGACAAAGGCTGAGGAAAATGGGCCTTTGCTTTATGGGATCTCCACGAGGCAATGTGCTAAGTGCTTTCATCATGTTGCTGTTTCATGTTTGTGACAGCTGGGGAGGCATGGGCCCCACAGATGAGGAGTCTGAAGGTGACTTGCTCAAGGTCACGCTGTTTGACAGAGGCAGAGCCTGGAAGCTTGATGGAAGCAGGGCAGCTCTGAACTAGGTGCGGCACAACAGGATCCGGTGCCAGCAGTGGGCGGGGGCAGAAGGTCAGTCCTGGGAAGGACAGGTTGCATGGAGGTCCTGACTGCAGGCCCAAGCACGGGAGGGCTTCAGGGAGGGTTCCCGTGGGATGGCCTAACACAAGGGCTTGGTGGCTCTGTGATGGATCCTGGGGGCTCTGGCTCTGCACCATGTGGCCTTTCTGATGCTCCTGCAGTAGGTCTCAGGGCACTGGGCAGAGCTCCGAATGGCAGCCTCAGATTCTGGGTTCCGCCTAGAGGGCTAGGACAGCTGGCACACATCTGAGGAGTGCTGGGAAAGGGGACTGTTGGCCCAAGAGCCGAGGTTGACTTCATAAGAGGTGCCACCTTCAGAGAGCAGCTTCCTCAGGGGGTCTTGTTCTGGTGAGCAGCAGGCACCTCTTGCAGCCCACTGACCTTGTCCTTCTAAGGGCACCTGTGCCACCATTTCCCAGGCCTGGCAAGAAATGCCCCCAGAACACCTGAAGCTTCCTTGCCCATCTCTGAGCTAGGCCAGGGATTCCTCTGATATTTCCCCAGGCCAGGCTCTGTAAGCACAGCTGATCCCACCCTGAGGGGTCAGGGAGGCAGATGGCCACTGATCACCAGAGCCCAAGGAGTGGGGGGAGCCCTCATCTCAGGGATCTGAGCCACCTCTATGCCACCTACCATCATCTGGAGTTTCTGACTTCATGGTTGGGACAACCCTTGGGACCTGTCCCATCCATGCTCATGTGGGGCTCATTCTATAGTGGGTTGCAGGCGGGAGTCAGCCCTCAGCAGCTCAGGCCCTGAGTACCTGCTGAAAGCAGCCAGTTCCACCTCTTGGCTACAGCATCTGAGGGGCAAGGAAGTGGAGCTTCAGGAGTGAAGAGCTGGAAGCCACTCATGTTCAGGAGGAAGGAGAGAGGAAGCTGGACCCGATCTGTCCTTAACAAAGAAAGATAAAGCAGGAAAAACCGAAAAGTAATTTTAGTGCATTAGGCTAGAGATGGGAGAGTGTTTACGGATCATTAGTTTATGGATGGTGATAGGTTAGTGGTTAGATTAGCAGGAAGCCAGTCAGCTTGAAAGGAGGGAATTAATTTATGAGATTGCAAAGGGGAAAATTGTTTGCAAGAAATACAGGGGTTTTGTTGTAATAGCATGGAGTTTAGCAGAAACAACAAGCGCCGACAGGCCCAGCTGTCCCTCAGGGAGCCAGCCACCAGGAGCGCCAGTCTGGGGGCTGGGGATGTGTGGGAAAAGTGGGACGCCCCAGCGCAGGGTGCAGCCCAGCTCTCACCTGCTCCTCAGCTGGGGAGAAGGCTGTTCCTCTCCCACGAATTTCCTGGGCTTTGGCATTGAGGTTTTGGATTGGGAGAGGGTTTGGTGATAGGCGGGCAAGTTCCCGGACATCATTACATCTTGTGCCAAGGACCTACTGAACTGATCCTAAAGGGGGAGACTTCCCTGCCACGGAGACTCCCATGGTGGCTCTTCCTGCCCCTGAGCCACACTTCAAGTTCTGGGGAGTGGGGATCTGAGGAGGGGAGCTCAGAGGCCTAGAGAGTCCTCTGTTTATTACACTAACATTTCCCATGCATGACAGGGCAAGAGGGACTGGGTTCCAATTCCAGACCCATAAATTAGTGGCTGAGTGATTTGGGCAAATTGTTGAGCCTCTAGGAACCTCTGTATCCTTATCTGTCAACATCTCAGGATTGTTGTGAAGATGACCTGAGAAGATATACATAAGGAGCTTGGCCTGGTGCCTGGCACATGGTTAGTGCTGGGTAATGATCGCTGTTAGTATTTTCACGGTTATTTTAATGGCAGAGGAATTAAACAGAGCTTGCTAAGTTCCAGCTTCTGATCCCCCTTTCCCCACTGCATAGTCTCAACCCTAGTTCCCTCCGCAGGACTTTCCTCTTGCCCAGGCTCCTCTCCCAGCCCTGACTGGCGGCTCTGTCCAACCCACCTGGCCTCTCTCAGCCCTAGAGCCTGTGCTAGCTGAGCTGTGGCTAAAGGCTTGGGGCCTCCTGACGCTGCCTGTGCTCTGCCGTGTTGTTTCGTTGCCACAGCTCTGCAAGATGCTAGGCACCCTTGAGGCGTGCCTGAGTTTGGGATCCTCTTTCCTGGTTTCCTGTGCTGCAGAGCCTCTTGGGTGTCCTGTTGCTCCTCCCTCAGTGGGTGGGCCACCGCTAATGTGGCCACCGGGGTTTGTCCACTGACACTCCCCTACTGCAGGAGACACACTCCAGGCTCTGTTCACTGCAGTCTATGTGGATGGCATCCCCTGGGGTGGTGCAGGTGACAGCCCTGATAGCTCCTAATAGTTTATAAAAGGCTCAGTCTCCCAAGTCACCTTGTGAGATGTGATCGACAGTGATTTGAAGAAAGGTGGAACATCTTGCCCAAGTTGCAGGACTAGTGAGTGTTGGAACCAAGATTGGAACCTTCCTTCCATGGCACCCACTGCTTCCTATTTCACTGGCCCTTGGGGTCTAAGATGGGCCTCTCCATGGACTTCGGGGAGGCAGAACCAAGGCTTTTGAATCCACTGCCAGAGGCAGATGGGAAGAAATCCTTTTGGAGGAGCAGATTGGAAGGAAAGCAGTCCCCTCCCTTTGCTGACTAATGAAGGGTGAGCTTGCTCCTTGGGAGGCGATGAGTGAGTGCTCTTGTCATTAGCTCCAGCAAAGAAAGGGATGGTGTGTTCAGGGTGGGGTGGGAGACCAAAGAGTGCATTTCCTCCAGCTACTTCTTGGCACCACTGTGGAAAGTCATTTTTCCAGCATGGGGGAATTTGTTTTGAAAGTGAAATGACTGATGTCATCTGGGCTTGAAGGAGCTAAGCCATCTGGAAACATTTGGAGATAGGTTTGCCTTGTTTTCACCCACATTTAACTTCACAGTAGCCAAGGCAGCCTGAACTTTACAGAAGTGCCCTGTCAGCAGAAAGAGCCTGTGCGGTGGCAGTCAGCCACAAGGCACTTTGCACAAATTACAAGTGCCGGGAAACAAAGGCCAGCCCCCAAGGAAGAAGTGGGCTCCCCAGTTCTGTTTACACTGGTGGATACCCTGGTTTGAATAATCTGTGAGAATCTCAGACCTATAGATCAAGGGTTTCAAAACTAGCTAATTAAAACAGATCGTGAGTCTGCCAATTTGTCTTTTCTTTTAAGACAAGGTCTCAGTCTGTTGCCCAGGCTGGAGTTCAGTGGTTCAGTCACATAGCTCACTGCAGCCTAGAACTTCTGAGCTCAAGTGATCCTCCCACGTCAGCCTCCCAAAGTGCGGGGATTACAGGCATGAGCCACCATGCCCAAACTGCCAGTAGTTTTTTGACTTAAGTTTTGAACTCTCAGATTGGATGGATGGAAGGGCAGAGACAGAGAGAGAGAGAGAGAGAGAGCGAGAGAAAGCGAAAGGTAGCAGTGCATTTTTTTTTTTCCACTCTGGCAGCCCAGTGTTCTCAGGAGCCCCTGAACCTCTCTAGGCATTTGTCATACAAGTGTGGTCTAGGCATTTGCCCTGCCTGGCTAGAGAGGCCCAAATGGGAACCAGTAACTCCTTCAGGCTTTGGTGGAGGCAAGTTTTGTTGTGGAGCCACACCGCATGATACAGCAAAACATTATGGGAGCAAGTATATGAGTGACACCCATCTGCTATCCTGACTGGGTCTCCCAGCTGCCCCAGGATGTCCTCCTCCTGCCTGCTGAAGCTGCACCGTGCAGTGGAAAGAGCATGGCCTTTCATATCTGACAGTCTGAGTCTGCGCTTGCTGGCTATGTGATTTAAGGACATTTCTTAATATCTCTGAGCCCTCCTTTTGTCAATGGTAATGAGGGAATAACTCCGGCTCAGTAGGCTCTTGGAGGATTGAACAAGGTACCACTATATGGTGTCTCAGTTCTGTGGCTGGCACAGAGGAGAGTCTCAGAAAATATCAGTCTACCTTTCCTCCCTCTCTCCTTCCTCCTTGTCCTCACTGCCCCTCCTCTTCCTCCTGCCCATGTCCTCCTCACTCTGCTCCTCCTCCATCATGACCCACGAGGCTCTTTCAGGATGGATTGCCTGGAAATCTGTCATGCTCACCTTCCTGTACCCTCTGCTGTCTGGGATGGAGAGATCTGAGCTCAGAGATAAGAGCCTATTACTGAACAGATTGCTGCACAGTGTTACCAAAGACAGCCAAGTTGTAAATTCTTCTGACTTTGGCTTTTTGGATGCTCCAAAAATAAATGTGGGGGCATTTCAGTCTCCAGCAGACTGGGGTGCTCCAGCAGATGTGGAGTCTCTGGGCTGAGGTGACAGAGGGGCAGCAGGCGTGTCTGTCTAGGTTTGAGGGCCATCAGCTGCCTTTTCTGGAGTCTCCATCCTCTTTGCAGAAACCATGCGTGGCCCAGTGGTAAGCCTGGAGACTAGGTAGGTATATGCCTTTCTCCCCAACACTCAGGTACCTGCTCCTCAGCAAGGGCACTGGCTGGCTGATGCACCCAATTGTGATTGGGGTCCTGAGGGCTCAAGGCATATTGGTGGTGTCAGACACAAGTTGGAAGCTGATGGGGGCTTGCTGCCCACCCCTCTACCCCACATAGGGCTGGGGACTACCATGACAGATGCTGGCCTGGTGAAAGTGCTGGGGATGGAGAGGCACAATGGCCAAGTATATAAAGAATCTCAGTGTGGCTCTGTCCTGAGCAGCCCCTTGAGGTACAGTCCATTGAGAAGAGCATGATGGAGAAAGCTTTGGGGGCATTGGGCTATGTCTGTTCACCATGAGACCCACTAGTGGCTATGGGCCTGGTTAGAAGAATCTGGGCTTGGGGATGGGGCCGGGAAGGTATGAGAGCTGCCTCAAAATTTCTCAGGGTCAGGTCAGAGCCAGCAGGAGAGCCAGGTGAGGGTGAGGGCACTGCCCTGTGCACAGGATTCTGGCTCAGCAAACAGCAGAAGTGATTCAAGCAGTGCAGGTGGTGGAGCTGAGGCTGCTGACCCTAGCAGGTGGCCTCAGGCCAGCCGGCTTGGACCTAAGGGGGTGGTGGTGGGCTTGAAGCTGTGAGTTCTGGAAAGGTGGTGAGGGAGAGATGGAGAAGAGCCAGCTGTGTCCTGGCTGGAGGAAACCCAGTTCAGAGGCTGAAATCATTGAGGCACTGGCATCCTCTCTTAGGATGTCTCTCCCAGCAGTGAGGCTTTGTAGGAGGAGGGACTTCAGTACAACCTTTGTGTGCTAATTGGACAAATATACTTCAGAAGGAAGGACATTGAAGGCTATTGATCCCATTCTACTTATTGGACCTCCCTTAGATGGTTCTTTGATGGCAGTGACCATGGAGGCCAGAGGCCACACTGCTAGCAATTCAAGTCCCCCATAAAGATCACTGGGAGAACAAATGCTGCCATCTCCAGTTCAGAGTTCCTCCTATGTGGTGCTGCCAGGACAGGATGCTGCCAGGTAGAACAGAGAAGGCCATGTGGACTTCTCCGATTCTTTACTATGTTGAAACAATTCCTGTGGGAGCCACAACAGCTGTGTACTGTGCCCAGGACACATGAGCATGCAGGCATGATCCCTTTTATGTATGACTGCTTTCTTGGCCCACCATTCAACTCTCTGCAAACTATGCCAGTACTTCTTCCAGGGTAGTTCTGACAAGACCCAACACTTCTCAGTTACTTTATCTACTATGGTTTTGTTAATTATTGCATCATTAGCATAAGGAGGGGGGCCCTTAATGGATGACTGAGGATGCTGTCTGTAGGCTCTTGTCTCATCTGGACCCCATTTTTCACTTTGTCAAACTCCAGCTGTGTCTTTGGGACTCACCTTACTCTGTTGTCTTAAGAAAATTAATGCTCTGAAACTTCCTAGCCCCTTATCTCTATTGTGACTTTATAAACTCTAAGTACTAAGACAAGTTTTCCTAAATTCACTAGTTTACTGTATTGTCTTCCTACTGACATAGAGTATAGGCTATATCCAAACATAAATTATTAGATAAATATATTTTTAGAAACCATCTGCTATGGTTTGAGTGTCCTCTCCAAAATGCATGTTGAAATTTAATTTCCACTATGATGGTGTTAAGAAGTGAGACCATTAAAAGGCGAGTAGGTCATGAGGGCTCTGCTCTCATGAATGGATTAATGTTGTCATTGAGGGAGTGGGTTCATTATTGAGAGTGAGTTGTTGCCGAAGTGAGATAGGCCCTCTTGTGCTCTCTCGTGCTCTCCTGCCCTTGTGCCTTCCACCTTCTGCCATGAGATGATGTGGCAAGAAAGCCCTCAGCAGATGTGGGCCCCTCAACCTTGGACTTCCCAGCCTCCAGAAGTGTAAGGAATAAATCTCTGTTTTTTTAATAAATTACCCCGTCTCGAGCGTTCCGTTGCAGCAACATGAGATGGATTAAGAGATCCTCTAACCAAGTGTATTTAACATACTTCGCATTGGACCTAATACATTTCCTTCTGCAGCATAGTAGATTTCTCTTTTGAACAATACCACCCCATGGGAGAGTCTATGGCTTGTGAACAGTGACCAACAGTCACTCTGAGGCTGGGTGTTTGGTGTTTGTACTTCACCAGTTCCTTTGGGCATAGACTTCCTTGCCTCTCCAATCTGTCAGGATGTGCAGAAGCAATGACCTGTTTCAACCAAATATCCACAGATTCTGGAAGTGACTCTGGGGCTGGGACCAGGGGTTAGGGCCTCATCCCAATGTCTGGTGGGCCCCAGTTCAGGTCTGGAGGTAGGTGGACCCAGCTGGCCACTCAGAGGTGGGCTCAGTTTGCATGTCCATGAGGATAAAGAGGAACTGCTTCTGGAGGTGGGGCAGGCTGCAAAGTGAGTGTCTAGGATGGCACAGTCAAGATGGGCAGGATGGCAGGGAGTGAGAGCAGAACTCTGGACTGTGGAATTCACACTGAGGTGGAAGCCAGGAGTGGGGATGAAGAATGGTGGTCCTTGGCGGAGGGGATGTAGGGGGCTGTTGTTCAATGGGTATAAACCTACAGTTGTATGAGATGAGTAAGTTCCGGGGATCCGCTGCACAGCATGGTGCCTGTAGTTAAAAATAGGAGATTGTATATGTAGAAATTTGTTCAGAGCGTAGATCTCATGTTTAGTGCACAAACATATGCACAAAAACAACATCAACAAAAACAAAGGAACAAAGGACATTTTGTTTTTACTTGATTTTCCTCCAGCTTTATTAGATATAATGGACAATAAAAATATTTAAGGTGTACAACATGGTGTTTTGATATACATTGTAAAGTGATCACCAGAATCAGGCTAATGAACATATCATCACCTCATATAGTTAACATTTTTCTTTTTTGTGGTGAGAAAACTTAAGATCTACTCTCAGTAAATTTGAAGTATACAGTACATTATTATTAACTATAATCTTCATGCTGTGCATTAGATCTTTAGAACTTATTCATCTTGCAACTAAGTTTGTACCTTTTGGCCAAAATCTCCCCATTCCCCCCCACCGCAGCTCCTGGCAACCACCTTTCTATGCTCTGCTTTTTTGAGTTCTACTTCTTAAATTTCCACATATAAGTGAGATTGTGCAGTATTTGTCTTTATATGTCTGGCTTATAACAAAGCATAATGTTCTCTAGGTTCACCCATGTTATTGCAAATGGCAGGATTTAATTCTTTTTTAAGGCTGAAATCCATTGTGTATGTATACTACATTTTCTTTATCCATTCACTCATTGATGGTCACTTAGGCTGTTTGCATACCTTGGCTATTGTGGATTATGCTGCAGTGGACATGGGAGTGCAATATTTCTTTGAGATACTGATTTCAGTTCCTTTGGGTATATATCCAGAAGTGGGATTGCTGAATTATATGGTAGTTCTATTTTTAGTTTTTTATAGAACCACCAATACCCAATACTGTTTTCCGTAATGGCTATTACCAACTTATAATCTCACCAACAGTGTGCAAAGGTTCCATTTTCTCCACATCTTCACCAATACTTGTCATCATCTGGGGACACGAGGTAATTTTTGGAGGTAATGGATATGTTTATTACCTGTACTGTGGTGAGGGCGACACAACTGTTTACACATGTCCAAACTAACCAAACTATAGATATTGATTATGTGCAGTGTTAGGTATACCAACTGTATCGCAACAAAGGTGGATCAGTACCTCGGACAGCGCCAGGAAGGCACAGTTATCCTAAGCTCTTGTGAGGCAGAACTGTCTGGCTCTCTGGAACTTTTAGCTGTTAGGGGACCTTAGGACTCTTTAATGACAACATGGTCCTCAGGGACTTTGGATCTCTGTTTCTGGAGGACACCTTTGTTTTCTAGCCTGGGTGCTGGACCTCCTTCTTCCCCCTCTCTCTTTTTCCCTTCCTCCTTTCTTCACTGCTCCGACTACTGGCCTCTGGAAGCCAGATCATGGCAATCACAGGAGCGAGAGATTGGAGGGAACTAAGCCCAGTATAGGAGGCCTTCATCTTGAAGTCCCTTTGGTTTCTGAGCCCAGGTTACCACAGGTTTCTACTTGGAAATTTCTAGATAGTTTCTCCTGTCTGTCCCCGGGATTTGGAAGTCTCCTTGAATCAGATAAGGGAGTGCCAAATGTGACTAGGAGCTATTTTAAATCACTGAGAGGAAGCTATTGGGGAATGTTACCCGAACAAAGAGCTTTCTCCACTGGTTTTGGCTCAAGAGAGCCCTGTGTAAACCACCAGAGCCCATGAATACTCAGTCCTTGTGAGAGCCAGAGCTGTAGCAGGGGACCAACTGGGGCCTGGGGCTCCAGCATGAGGGACTCCCAAGCTAGGTCCCTAAGCTCAGAGGAGGACTCTTTCTTTTAAGATCTGGAGAAGAGGCTAGTACCCACTTGTTTGCCCAAAGCTTTGACTAAAGGATTTTGATGGAACGATCTCTGAAGGCTTTTCCTCCTCTCCGCATCCGCAGGTCAGGTGGAGTCATCTTTTCCATGGCTGAGAGACAGGAGGAAAAAGTGTTTCTAAATGTAGTCAGGGTAGATGTTGGGGCACTGATCACCCCCAAGTTATGGTGGGCGGAATTGGGCTGGAACATAGGAATGTGCATTTGTAAATGTCTTGTATCAAGGTCTTCAGAAAGAGAAGGCTTGTGTCTTAACTCCTTGAGCCTCAAGTTCCTCAACTATAAAATGGAGACAATGTTATAGAATTTTTGTGAAGATTGTAGACAAAGTATAGAAAGTGCCCGGTGGGAGGCTCAGCCTCTCCTTTCTCCCCAGAGGGCTGGAGGCATTGTGTGATCCTCCTCTCTGAAATCCCAGGGGAGCCATCTGTTCTGGCCCCAGGGGAAGACCTTACTGGAATCCCCAGTTCCTGTTGTGCCTGAGAGATAATGCTGCCACTCCTCCTATTATGGTGGTGGTGGGGGGCAAACTGAGAAATGTCTGTGTGCAGAGGCCCTCACTCCTCCCCACTGGCTGCTGCTCCCACAGCCTTTGGGGCCTCAGATGTGATGTTAGACATTCTAGTGCTTCCCAGGCATGAGGGACCAAGGAGAAGGCAGTGAGGTCTGAGAATCACATGGTTATGCAGTAACAACTCTTTCTTTTGGGTTTTACACAATCCTAAAGCCAAGATCAATGCTCAGCCATGTCACTTCCCATCAATTTAAGAGAAATAGAGATAGGCTTATGGGACACATCTCAGAGCAGGCACAGGCCCTGTCTCTCAGCACCTGTCGTGTGCTCCTGACCAATGATGGGAAGTTGAGGGAGGGCTTCCCCCAAGAGATGGAATTAGCTTACATGAGTGTAGGCTCTGGCAAAGTCCAAAATCTGCAGAGCAGGCTGGAGACCTGGGGAGAGTTGATGTTGCAGTCTTGAGTCTGAAGACAGTCTAGGGCAGAATTCTTTCTTCCTCAGAAGACATCAGTTTTTTTTTTTTCTTAAGCCCTTCAGCTGATAAGACCCACCCACGCTATAGAAGGTAATCTGCTTTACTCAGAGTCTACTGATTAAATGTTAATCACATCTGAAAAATACCTTCATAGCAACCTCTAGACTCATGTTTGACAAAATAACTGGCCCCCATAGCCTAGAAAAATTGGCCCATAAAATTAACCACCACAGACAGGGACAACGCCACCTAGGTGCTTTAAAGTACTGCTCTAACCCAGATGTAGACCAAGAGGCTCAGGGCTGAGAACACCCACACCTTGACCATGGAAAGAGTGTGGCTTTGAAGTTTGCCAGCCTGAGTTCTAACCCCTGCCTCCCTGCTTCTCTGACAAAGACAAGTTTCCTTGTCCCTCTTGAAGCCTTCATTTTTCCATCTGTAAAATGGAGATCGTAGCTCATATCTTGCAGGAGTGTTGGAGATTGACAGAGATGATGGATATGGTAAGACTGAGCACAGTGCCAGGCCATGAGTCATACCTTACCAGTGTGTTAACTTCCTCCCAGTTTCTCTTTCTGCCTTTGGGGGCCTCTGTCAGCAGCCCTGAAATCTGCCATGCCTTCTGTGCTCAGGATAGTGGACAGAGGCATAGTTCTGTGGGGCTTAGCAGGTGCCTACTGGGTCCTGCTCAGAGGTCCAGGAGCAGAAGTGTTCTTCTGTGGGACCCCAGCAGCAGAGCCAGGGGTGAGCAAGGGTCGGGATTCACAGGGAGCTGAGTGAGGCAGCTGAGGGTGGGACACGTGGAGCATGTGTCCAGGGGCAGGAAGAGGAGGAGTCCCCTCTGCCAGATGTCTTCCTCAACATAAATATGTTGGGGCTCCTGCCTTCTCTTTGTCCTGGTGCATCTTAAACACACAGCTTCTGGGCTTCCCAGGAGACATCACACAGTGAGCCGAGGGGCAGAATGCATTTTGAAGCAGGCTATTGAGGAGGCAGGACAGGTAGGAGGTGCAGAGAAGTGCAATGGAGTGAGCTGGGGTAGGCCCTTGGGCCCCTCTTGATGCCTCCTCTGAGTGGGGTAAGAGCAGAGAGAGTCACTACCAGGGTTGGGGGCTCCACAGCCTGCAAGAGCCTCCAGCTGGAGGGGAGGAAATGATGGAGATAGGAAAAACCACGTCAATGAGAAGTAATGACCAATGACCTGAGACTAAAAAGGGAAAACTGGTGTGTCTTTAAAAGGTCAGAGGCAGTGAGGTCAATTAAGCCTGGAGATAACATGTGGAGGCGGATCTTAGAGGGAGTGCCCAGAAAAGCCCCAGGAGAGACAGGAACGGCTCAGGATGAGCCCTGCTGGCGTCTCCTGCTGACATCTGAGTGCCCAGAAGAGATTCAGGTGAGGCTTCTCAAATAGCTCCCTGTGCAACTGGGTGAGCTGCTGATGGATTGGAGAGGGCCCAGGGCTGTCAGTGAAATCCTGTCCACAACCCTTAATAACTGTGTGATGTGGGGCAATGCGATGTCCATTAGGTGGCTCAGTTTCCTCATCTGTAAAATGGGGCTAATGAGACCACCTCATGGAATGGCAGGAAGATCATGAGGAAAATAAATATCTGCAGCTGTCATGCCTCTTAGATAGTGAGTGTTCAAGAGAGGCATGCTCTCCCCTTGCCTGCTTCTTCCCTGTGCCCCTCCTTCCTGCTGAGCACAGTCTCTGCCACGCGGGGAGAGAACCTGTGCTGACATCCTCCTGGGCAGTGCTCCACTCTTTGTTTAGAAAAACTCTAATGAAGTAAGAGATTCTTTCCTTATATTTCTAATTTTTTAAAAAATATTTTTGTACATACAGAGAAGTATAGACTAGTGTAATGGACATAGCCATTTACATCTGGATTTAAACATTGTTAACATTTGTCATATATCTGCTTCATCTATTTTTTGTTGTTGAAATATTTCAAAGTAAATTACAGACATCATGGCATTTTACTTCTAAACACTTAAGTATGCATCCCTAAAAATTGGAGGACATTTTCCTACATTTCATGCCTAGCAGAATAATTCTAATTTCTTAATATAGTCTAACACAATCCATATTCAAATTTCCCTAATTGCCCCCAAAATATCTCTTATACCTGATTGGTTCCAGCTGGGATTCAATCCAGGACAACACATGTGATTCATTATTTCACATAAATCTCTTCCTATTTAGTTGTTTGTCAGACTTCTGTGTGTGCACACAGATCACCTGGGGATCTTGCTAAAATGCAGATTCTGCCTCTAGGTCCAGGGAGGGCCTGAGATTCTGCATTTCTAACAAGCTCTCAACTGGCGCTGCTGCTGGTGGTTCAAGAAATACACCTTGAGTAACTAATGTCTAGAACAACCCCCTTTCTTTCCTATGACATTGACTTGTACAGCATGGGCAAGTTGTTCTGTAGAATGTTTCAGCTACTGAATCTAGCCAATTGCTTCCTTAGGGTCACATTTAACCTGTTCCTCTGCCCCCTGTATTGCCTGCAAGCTGGACATTGGGTCTGGAGGTGAGTGTGATCCAGGGAAGGCATTTTTGGTAAGCATACAGGATTGGGGGTGCTGTGTGTTTCATGTGTCATCACATCAAGAAGCACATCCACAAACCTTTCACCGCGATTCATGGTTGAGCATTCTTGGCCATGTGAGGTTGTAGGCAGGGGCTCTGTGGATGCGAGCATAGACCTTGTGGGGAGGTGGGGAGAGGATTCATTGGTTGCATCAAATTCCCAAGGAGGTGTTAGAAGTTTTCATTCACAAAAAGTACCCCAGAGTGCTTCTCAAACCTCCGAGGCTCATCAGTGCTGCCCCTGGTTCCCCTTTCTTTTCCTCTGCTGGGCAAGGACCACTGCCTCTTGCTGCAGATGTGTCTCCCAAGAAGGCGTGGTGGCCCCTGTGGACTGAGTCTCAAGGAGGAGCTGCTGTTCATGTCCAGGATCTGCCTGCCAGGCTGGGCCACATCCTGCAGAGACCTCACCTGGCTGTGACCTAGACCATGTGCCAGGGTGAGGAGGGAAGCTAAGGGTCAAAGAAATGGAGCTGTGTGAGCCAAGTGAGGCTTTTAGCACAGAAGTAAGTGGAGGGCCAGGAGCCAGGGAAGGCCAGAAGTAGAGTGCAGACCAGTCAGGTGGCCTGGGAGCCAGGCAGCAAACCATGGCTGTGTCTGAGCCCATTTTTGGGGGTGCAAATATAGCCTTGATGACTTAAGAGGGTCTTTCAGGTACAAAACCAATGAAGACACCTGAAATGTGTTTGATCTGTTGAATCAGAAAGCTGTTATCCGAGGGCTGTGAACATCTGCTCTTTTTAGTAGTATTGAGGCCTTAAGAAGGGTAAAGAAACTGATTGCAGAAGGGGTCCTTGGGGTCTGTTATCAGCGATGATTGTCCATCCTGGGACCAATGGTGACAATGGTTCAGGCAAACACTGCTCAGAGGCAGAGGCCTGGATGCACTGGCTTTCTCATTCTCAGACATCGGGGGTCCCTGCTCCTCCTTTCCTTGGGAAGGTGGGGATACAAGGTTGGAACAGTTCCTTGTGGCTGAGGGTCCATCTGCTGGATGGTAGGCCCCTTGAAAATGGGTCTAGATCTGGGTGAGATGTGTGTCTTCTCCCCCTTTAAAGATTTGGCAGAGATGGAGAGAAAAGCACATGTGTGCAGGCTCAGGGGAAAGATAATGCTGTGTAATTTTATATCTTCTTTTATGCTGTGGCTTAGCCACACACCATTAGCACAACAGGAAGGAAAATGAATGGAAATGAAGGGTGTCAGTGGCAAAGATAGATAGATGGAGCTGATTGATTTTTGATGTTTCTTCAGTGTAACCTGAAGCAGAAAATCGACAAGCCACTCTGAGCTAGAGTCTGCCGGGGCCACCAGCAGCAGGTCCAAGGTGAGGTACCTCTCAGCTGGTCTGTGGCCTGTGGCTGGGTCCTCGTGGTGAGCCGGCCTCACTGTCTCTTTTCTGCTCCCATGGGCAGGTGGGTGGGGGGGTGCCTAAAAGCTAAGCATTTATTCCCTTAGCTTTCCTTGGATGGCAGGGGACCCTCTGGGGCCTGTGCATTTTGACCTAAACATATGGACTAGCAATAGAGAAGGTTCAGCAGCTTCTCCAAGACCGCCTAGCTGGTAAATGGTGGAGATGGAATTTGAATCCAGTCTTTCTGCTTCCAAAGCTTCCACTCTCTGCCCTTACCATTCCCCAGGATGCTGTAGCTCTGTCTTCTCTTCTTTTCTTCCTAGCCCAGGCTTCCTGGACTGTACCCTGGACTCTAGGTGCATTCTCCAGGTGGGAGTGGGAAGTGGCTGGCTGCATCAGGGTGGAGCGGGCTGGAGCCTGGGGAAATGCTGTGCTTGGAGTCCCAGGCCAAGCTCAGGAGGGTTCTTTCCTCCTGCTCCAGTTACCATAGCTTCATTCATAAGTGTTGGATGGCTCAGGTGGACCTAGAAGAAGCTGATCTTTGCCATTCCCAGGCCAGGATCAGCCAGGGAGGGTGGAGGCTGCAGGGAACTCTACTTAAGGAAAAGTTCTTTCCAGGTATTTTGTTTTTTCCCTCCCCTCCCTTCCCCTCCCCTGTCTTTCCTCCCTCCCTCCCTCCCCTGTTCCCTCTGGCTCTGTCACCCAGGTTGGAGTAAAGTGGTACAATCATAGCTGATGGCAGTCCCAAACTTCTGGGCTCAAGCGATCCTCCTGCTTCAGCCTTCTGAGTAGCTGGGACCACCAGCTCGTGCCATCAAGCCCACTGTTTTAGTTTTCTAGGGCTACCATAACAAATTTCCACAAACTGGATGGCTTACAACAACAGAAATGTATTCTTCTCCCAGTTTGAGAGGAATTCTTTCTTGCCTCTTGTAGCTTCTGTGGCTTCTGGTGTGCCGTAGCTTTCTTTGACTTGTAGATGCATCCCCCATTTTCTGCCACCATCTTCAAATGGGCTTCTCTCTGTAATGTCTCTGTGTGTCCTCTCCTCTTCATATGAGGACACCAGGTGTTGGATGTAAGGCCCTCCCTAATCTAATATGACCTCATCTCAACTAATGACATCTGCAAACACACTATTTCTATATAAGGTCATATTCTGAGGCTGGGGTGGTTGTGACTTTTTGGAGAACACTATTTAGCCAAGTACATATTCCACTGGGCCAGGTCCAGGCAGGGGATTGGAAAGTCCTCGTGGAGGTTGTCAGCAGTGCCGAATTTCAGTGTCCCCAAGACTAACTCCAGCACGTGGGTCTGTCCCATTTGCAATTTGGTGGCCCAGGTGTCAGTGGGAAACAGTGTCTTTGGGGTAGGGAGTATGGTTCATGGGCCCTTGACTCTGCTTGGTGTTGGAGGGACAGGCACAAGCCCTGGATTTTCTGCTGGCTTTCTGCTAAGCCCTCACAATCCACATTGGCAAAGCGCTATTGAAATCTTATTGCCCACTTCCTGTGTCCAAGTGTTCTCATTGTTCAATTCCCTCCTATGAGTGAGAACATGTGGTGTTTGGTTTTTTGTCCTTGTGATAGTTTGCTGAGAATGATGGTTTCCAGGAAGGGGAACTTTACACACCGGGGCCTGTTGTGGGGGGCGGGGGGAGGGGGGAGGGATAGCATTAGGAGATATACCTAATGTAAATGACGAGTTAATGGGTGCAGCACACCAACATGGCACATGTATACATATGTAACAAACCTGCACATTGTGCACATGTACCCTAGAACTTAAAAGTATAATGATTAAAAAAAAAAAAAAGAAATAGAGAACAGGACATGGTTACCAGAGGCCGGGAAAGAAGGGAGAATGGGGAGATGCTGGTCAAAGGATATAAAGTTTATGTTATGTAGGATGAATAAATGTAGACACTTATTATACAAAAAAAAAAAAAAAGAAATCTTATTGCCCACATGGAAAGCTAGTCCTTGTCCTGCAGTACCACATGGAACAGGCAGGCAGGATTGGTTGTATGTGATGTTACTTCTCTGAGCTTGTGAGGGCATCTATAAAGTAGAGGTGATGATATCTCCCCTTATAGGGCCGGGTGGGGTGGAATGGAATAGGACATGGAACTACCCCCAGTGCCTCAGATATGTGAGCTCCTTTCCTCTGCAGCTAGCCCGGGAGCTTCTGGAAGAAGGGATGCTGTCCACTCCTTCTTCACGTGCCACCCAGGCTTGGCATAAAATTGCAGGCCAGGGATCCGTGAGTGGTGAACAAACCATTACCAATGTCAGCCTTGTACCAGGCCGGAGCTCAGCACCGGGCCTCCAGACACAAACTGGATAGAACCACTGCCCTCAAGGAAACCCCAGGCTGGGAGCAGGGCACAGGACACTCTGGCAACTCTGTGTCTGGGAGAGTTGCAGGTGCTGTAGGGGTGGAGTGGGATTGAGAAACAGAGAGGGAGGTGAGGAAGCCTCAGGGGCATGTTCAGCTCCAGGATGAGTCCTGAAGGAGGGGCCTTTCCAGGGAGGTGGGGAGGGCGTTTCAGCCACCCCAGGAGAAGCACAGTAGAAGCCTGGGTCTCCTGTGCAGCCTGGGCAGGCCAGACCTGGGTGAGTCCTCACAAGAATGGCCAGGGCTGCCCATAGCCCCACACCCCTAGCACAGGGGTTCTGGAGTGCAGGGAGTGAACGTCAGGTGAGTCTGACCTCATAGCTAAAGAGACTCCTTTGTCTGAGTTTTATGTAATACACAAAAATGCTATTACATTAGAATGGAAATAATAGAGCCAGACTCCACGGTTCTATTTTCATTTTCTATATTCCCTTCCAGTCCTTGGTCCATAGACATATTTTTAATTATGGCACAACTACAGCTTTGGTTGCGACTTCCTTTATTATACTGTAAACATTTTTCACTGTTGCTACAGTTTTCATAATTATCATTTCAATGGTTGCATAAATTGGCCATTAAATTGATGTTCTTTAATTTATTTAAACATCACCTTTTGTTACAGGTTTAGATTGTTTTCTGTTTCTGGTTATTATAAATCATGTTGAACATCTTTTTGAAGCAGTCATTTCTTTCTAATGAATTATTTTCTCAGAAGAAGATTATTGGGTCAAAGAGTGTGGGCATTTTTATGGTACTTGCAATGGTAACGCCAAATTGCTTTCGACAAGATCATTTCCTGTCAGTGTGCAAGAAGATCGGTTTTACCACAACTCAAGAAGCATTTGATGTGGCAATTAAGCCTTTGTTTTTCATTTTCTGCTATTTTAATAGATGTGAAGTGACCTCCCATTGGATTCCCGGAGAGGTGGATTTTCCTGTGTTTGCTAACAGCACCTTCCCATGGGTGGACTTTCTGCCCAGCCCATTCATCTGCTGGCCTCTGGGAGTTTTGTTTTTTATAACGATTTGTGTGAACTCCTTATATTATAGTTATCAACGCTGCCTGACACATTGCTACAAATGTGTTTCATAGACTATTTTTAATTTTAGTTTTCTTGTTTCTTTCCTACAAAGCTTTTGTACTTTTTATATTGTTGAATTATCTTTTTATCTGTACTTTCTTTTGTCAGTATGAAACTTGAGAAGTTATCACTCCCTCCAAGGAATAAATTTTTCCTTCTATTTCCTGCTAGGTTTCTTTCATTTGACTTCTCTGGTTGACTCCTTAATCTCTCCACCGTTTATTTTCTGATGTGTGAGGAAAGGTGTGTTTCTGAACTAATTACTTTTCCTCAAAACTATCAGCACAATTTATTAATCAAGAATTCCTTTCCCCATGGCTTGTTGATACCTGCCTTGTAATGCATTAAATTCTTGTATGCAATTAGGTCTATTTCTAGATTTTTAAATTCTGATCCATATTTCTATTTTTGTGCAAGTTCTACAGTACTTTAATTCTTATTGCTTTATAATAATTTTTATATCTAGTTTCCTCTCAATTCTTTTCATTTATTGAATTTTATTTTTCTCATCTATTTTCAAAATGATTTTAGAATAACGTTATATAATTCCTTGGAGAAATCCTTTTGAGATTTTGATTGAGGTTGAATTAAATGTATAAGTTAACTTTTGGGAAAGTAACATCTTTATAACATAAAGTCCCATCTGGGAACAGTTATTTTCTCTATTTATTCAAGCCATCTTTATAGCTCTCAATAAAGTTTGGTAGTTTACATGGGTCATGCGCATCTCTAGTGAAGTTTATTTCTAGATAGTTATACTCTTTGTTGCTTCTGTGAATGAGACCTTCTTGTTCATTTTTAAAAGTATTTTTGCCTGTGTAGAATACAGTAGAATAATCATTTTTATGTATGTATGTATGTATTTATATATTTATTTTTGATATGGAGTCTCCCTCTGTTGCCCAGGCTGGAGTGCAATGGTACAATCTTGGTTCACTGCAACCTCTGTCTCTTGGGTTCGAGCGATTCTTCTGCCTCAGCCTCCCAAGCAGCTGAGATTACAGGCACATGCCACCATGCTCAGCTAATTTTTGTATTTTTAGTAGAGACGGGGTTTCACTATGTTGGCCAGGCTGGTCTTGAACTCCTGATCTCAAGTGATCTGCCTGCCTCAGGCTCCCAAAGTGCTAGGATTAAAGGTGTGAGCCATTGCGTCTGGCTTATTTTTTTAGAATCATACCTTTAATTTATTATATAACCAAGATGGCAACAGCATTGCAGAATTTAAAAAGAAAACAAAGGAGGAACCACCATCTCACCACCTTAACAAGCAAATGGTTTTAATTTTTCTGTGGTTCTTTCTAGAACTTGTCCTCAAACAGACAGACATTGGGCGCAGCTATAACCACAGTGGTGATCTGTTTTGCCTCCTGTGGCTTCTTCTATAATACCGTAGCATTTTCCTTCTTGTCACAGAATTTTGCTAATGGTCTCACTTAACGGTGAGCCACTGGGACTGAGCGTTGGTTCTTAGATGCCCTGAAGAGTGTATGGGGACATTGGAGATGGGCCGTGGCTGCCAGCCATGGTGTGGGAGCCACTGTAGTTAACTCAGGGCTGGTGGGGCCAGTGCTATGGGGAAACTGGCCACTTCCCAGTAGCACTAGCTAGGGCCGAGCTGAGCTAAGCCCCTCAAACCTCTCTGGCAACAGGAGGAGCAAGAAGGTAGGGACACTGTCTGCAGGGGAGATGGATGAGGTGTTTGAGTCAGCTGAGGAACTGCCCCTCCACAGTCCAGGTGAGCAGGTGCTTTCTAGATCTTGTTGGTGCTGGTGCCAGGTGGGTGAAGTTTACCCATCATTGGTGTCTTCTTCCTGGTCCTTCTGTCTCTCACATACCTGTTGAGTGTCCGTAGAATGTCGTTAGGTCCTGGGGATATGATGACCAAGCCAAGCTCAGGTATGAACTACAGTAGCACTGGGAAAAACCTCAACCTGCAGCTAAGGGTGGAAAAAAAAAGAACACCCACGTGACCAGTCTTGGCCGTCATATTGCGTTTCTTCAGGCCATTCTTTCTTCAGTCCGTCTGACCTTCCCCTCTCTTTCCGCATCTGCAACACCTCCTCTCTCCTCCATGCTGGCCACAGCCCCGAGCAGCAGAGTTTTGTTCCCTATATAGTTCACTGAGGAGAGAGAAGGTGGCAGTGGATGGCGATGCTCCATCCCCATACCTCCATCCCCACACCTCCATCCCACACCTGCCGTGTCCTAGACAACACTTGGGCTCACTGCTGACCTGCCCATGTCCTGTCTGAGACGCACTTTCCTTGGGCACTACATCCCATCCGTCCCCCTCCTTTGCTCCAGGCCATCACCCAGCAGTTCTCTCCCTCCTCTCATTCATCATCAAGTTTCCTTCTGTAGTGGATTATTTCCATCCGCTCGTAAGGACACTGTGTTATCTCCTGCCCTAAAGATTCCTGCGCTTGGTCCACTTCCTCTGCAGCTACTGTCCTCTGCATCTCTTCTGCCGCTCCCCCACCCACTTACAGCGAAGCTCTTGAAAAGGCTGTTCTGTACTCTCTGTCTCCCATGCCTTTCTCTCCACTGCTCCTGTGCGCACTTGGTCAGGCATTTGCCCTCACGACTCTCAGAGCTGCTCCAATGAACATTCTCATGACTTATGTGTGGCTTGGTCCAGTGGCCCAATCTCAGTCCTTTCCTTACCTGTCCCGCCCCTACTGTTCCCCGGGCTCAGGACTGCAGCCTTCCTCCTCCTGGCTCCCTGGCGGGTGCGCCTTCCTAGTCCCGTTGCTGCGCTCTTCTCATCTCCCAACCTCAAAACACTGGCGTGTCCCATGTCCCCAACTTCGATAATCTGTCTTCTGTTGTACTCCTTTTCTTGATGACTTCTGACCATCTCACACCTTTGAATATCACCTATCCACGGAGGACTTCGCAGTCCTGCCAGCTTGCCTCTCTCGTTAGCTCTGGATTCTCTATCCACTGCTTCTCCACTGGGATGACATAGGCTTCTTACACAAGCATGTCCACAAGCTGGGTGCTTCAGCCTACACCAGCCCCCGTGAGGCTTCTCCATCTGCCCTCCCTCCTGTGCTCAAGTCCAGTGCCTTGGGGTCCCCTGCACTCTCCCCTCTTCCCATCCCCAGGAGCCTACCCTTCTAGCTCAGCCCACTGACCACCCCCATGGCTAAGCCACCATCGTCTCTACCCTGGATTCTTGGAATGGCTTCCTGACAGGTCTCCCTGCCTCTGCCCTGTCCCACTTGGTCTATTTTCATCATGGCACCAGAATGATGCTGGTGCACACAGCTCACTCAGATCAAAGCTCCCAACAGCTCCCATCTCGCTAGAGGAAAAGTCAAGGTCCACACAGGAGTCGCCAGGCGTTGTGCTGCCCATCTGCTCCCCCAGGCCTCAGCGCTCACTGCCCTGGGCTGCCTTACGCTGTTCTCCTTGCCTTCACCAGAACCGGTACACCTCTTTTAGAGACTCAACCCCAGAGCTTGCCCCAGGACTCCGTGAAGCCTCTACCCTCACTTCCTGGTGCTGACCAGGCCTGCCTAGCCTCCTCTGCATACTCCTCTAGCCTCTACCCTAGGCTCTCCTGATCCTCTGCCTCGATTTAGTTTTACCCATAACAGTGGTCATCCGCGAATATACTCTATCATCCGCTCAGCCATATTTTTGAATTGACTTAAAATGTTTTATTTGACTTTATTGCAATAAAATTTTTATTTATTATCTTATTGTCATTTTTTATCCATCAGCCATTTTTAATTTTACTAGAGCCTTAGCTCCAAGAATACAGACATCTATGTCTGGTGCAAATGCACCCAGCACAGTGCCTGGACCAGAGACAGTGCTGACGACGTTTGTGGGAGGAATGAGTGGTGAATGAATGAATAAATGAATGAATGCATTCCATCCCAGCTGCAGTGTCTCCTCCCCCACCCCTCCCTATCGTCTGAGCCTGTGTCTCTGTGCTGACAGGTTGGTGTGGATGCAGGTTCCCTGATGCTGCAGCCCTGAATCCAGGGCCTGGTGCTGGAAGCAGCAGGTTGCTTTGTGGGGAATACAAAAGGGTCTTTGCTCTGAGGATTGGTTTGGGGTTTTTGTTTGAAATGTAATATGCAGAATAATAACAAAAAAAGTCTTTAACATGTAAATGGCTCTGCTTGGCACAGCCAAGTAATCAAATCAAATGGCTCTTCTTCTATGCCTACCCCATCCCCAAGGCATTGCTGGCACTAAGGAGTTCCTCTGGGGCTTTGACAGTGAGCTTGTGGGGGTAGCCGCAGGGGCCTGAGCAGTGTGGGGGCCCTTCTCCTCGAGTCTCAGTGACTGGCACGCCTGGGCCAGGGAAAGACATGGGGAGGTAGGCGACGGCTCCCTCTTCCTCCCTGGCATTGGAGTGTGTAGCCCCCCAGCCATGGCAGCCCTGCATGGGCCACAGGGAAAGAAAGAAGGAGTGATAACAAAGCTGGGAAAGGTTGGAGCTCGAGGAAGACCCTGGGCTTCTTGAGACCCTCCCACAACAACCTGCAATGGCACATGGGTTGGGCGGAGGCAGCGGCGGCACAGCTGGGGCACAGGACACAGCTCTGGGCTGGGCATGGTGCCAGGCTCAGGAGTGAGAGGCTGGGTCTGCAGCAGGTCCTCTGGGAGTCTGAGGTCTGTGATTTTTGTAGAGCCCAGGCCCAGTCGGCTTTCTTTTCACAAGGGCCCATCCATCTGCCCCCATCTATCTCTTCACACAGACACCCTCACTCACACCCACACTCACACAGCTACCTTCCACACTCACATCTGCCACACTCACACACTCATACATATACAATCCCACACAAACTCACACGTTAACATCCACACTCACACCCACACTTGCATACACACACCCACAGACACCGTCACACTTACACCCACTCCCACCGACACACCTGCCCACACTCGCGCCCACCCACCCACATCCACACTCACACTCACCCACACTTGCACGCACCACCCACACTCCTCACATTCACATGCACACACAGAAACGCCTTGGCCCTGAAGAGAGGGAGGAAGGCAGGGGTGAGGGGAGGCACAGGGGGACCCCTCCCCAGCCTCAGGGCAGCAGATTGCTGTTTGCTCCATGGGACCAGAGGAGGTGTCAGGGGTGATGCTTATCCCTGAGCTCAACTCCAGTTTACCAACAATTGCTGTAGGAGCTGCTGTTCCTGAGAACTGAGCCTTTCTTCCCGGCGTGGTGATGCTTCCCTAGGGCATGTGGCTGCAGGGCGAAAGGGGAATCCATTTTCCCAACAGGGAAATGTCACCCTGTGCATCTTGGCTGCTGTCAGTCCTGGCAATCTCCTGAAATGAAGCTTGCAGTTGAGCAAAGAAGAGCTTCCTGCAGCTCTGAGGCCTGCGGATGCACCATCCTTCCCAAAGCAGGAAGCAGGGCTGGAGGCAGAGCCTAGAGGTGGCACCCTCGTGGCTTCTCCCCTTGGTCAGGTTCCCCTGAGTCTGTGCTGGGGGGTGGGTGCTTTTTCTTGAACAAGCCTGCAGCCTCTGTCGTGGGCCTGACCTGGAGGGTGTCTGTGGAGGGGCTTCCCTGACCCCGTGTGTGGGCCCCAGTGCCTCCTCTGCCCACGTTTCCAGGGCTGGCAGACCCAGACTCCAGGTGACATGACAGTGAAGGAGAGGAATAGGCCCTGGCTTGAGAATCAGACTGGCCTGGGTTTGAGTCCTTCTCAAAGGGACCTGGCTGGGTAACCTGCCCCTGATTTTCTCTGTCAGGTGGGCATGATAACCCCTCGATCAGGGCTGCATGTTGAATTGCTGCCGCCTGCCCCCACTGCAGACCTTGCTGTGCTGTGTCCGTGTGTCATGGGCTCAGGGCATGGTGCTAGCATTGATGGAATGGTTACTTCGCATCAGCCTTGGAGATGAGCTGATGTGGTACTCATTCCCACGGAACTCTCCGTTTGGTGGGGGAACCAACACAGAAACAGACTCAGTGCTGTGTGATCTTGCACCAGCTGAGATGAACAGAGAGGGTGGTGTTGGGGACAGCAGCCCAGGGCAGCCCAACATCCAGGAGAAGGTGTCTGGAGGGCTTCCTGGAGGTGGATGGCCTGTGCTGAAGCCCAAAGGCTGAGTGAGAGTCTTGTGCTGTGCCCCTGGGCTGAGGCAGGGCTGGTGCTGGGGAGGCTGCTGTGGGGTGAGCCTGGTACTGCCCGGGGTTGGGGAGTCCCTCTCACTTAGCCTGTGCCTAAGTGAGAAATGGGAGTGACTCATTTCTGCTTTCCCTGGGCTCCTCAGCTTCCCTTCCTCTAGCCTGGTCCTAGCATGGTCTCTGGGCCAAAGCCTAGGGCCAGGCTAGGGCGAGGAGTCAGTGGGGATGGAGGTCAGTGGGGATGGAGAGTGGGGGTCTGGGTTCTCATCCCCTTCCTGCCTCTTGTTTTGTGCTCTGTGCACTGTGCTGTGGATCTGGAGGCCTTCTGGGCTCTGCTTTCCACCCCCTGCCACAGGTCCCCTTCTCTGCTTTGTCCCTGGGCCTTGTGCCTGTGGCCCATGGTGGCCACGCTCCCTGGGGGCTCAGAGCTGCTGGGAGCAGAGCAGCACAGACTTCCAGGATCTTTGTGAGCTGTCCTGGTCCTGGGAAGCTGTTGGGGCCTGAAGCTTTGCTGCTTCTCCCTTTGAGCCTTTCAGGGACTGGGACCTGGACTGTCAGGATCTCACTGCTGCCCTGGGCCGCTTCCTCTCCAGGACGGCTCTCTGTCCTGGGTTTCAGGGGTGCATTGTGGCCTGAGGAGGTGTTCTTTCTTGCTGGTCTATTAAACGAAGCCTAGGTTCATTAACAGAGGGAAAAGACCCTCACTTCATGATCCATGTTGACTCATTCTTGGCTTTCCACAACTGCCTCTTGCCTTATTGTTCATACTGCTTCCTATTTCTCCTAAACACATCGTGGTCTTCCATGCTTTATCTTTGTGGCTGTCTTACCTGGAACATATTTTATTTTATTTTTGAGACAGAGTCTTGCTCTGTTGCCCAGGCTGGAGTGCAGTCATGATCTTGGCTCACTGAAACCTCTGCCTCCTGGGTTCAAGCAATTTTCCTGCCTCAGCCTCCTGAGTAGCTGGGAATATAGGTGTGCATAACCACACTTGGCTAATTTTTTTATTTTTATTTTTAGTAGAGATGGAGTTTTGCTATGTTGGCCAGGCTAGCCTCGAACTCCTGGCCTCAAATGATCTGCCTCCTTGGCCTCCCAAAGTGCTGCAATTACAGGTATGAGCCACCGCGCCTGGCCGGGAACATCTTTTAAATGATGGCTTTGATGTGTCCTCCCCAGGAGCACTCCAACGCTCTCAGCCAGAATGAGGCACTGCCTCTTCAGTGCTCACAAGAGCAATTTGCAGTTCCTGTTAGTTTTATTAGGCTCCATGTTTTAGGAAAATTATTTGTTTATCTATAATTGAGTCCACTTATTTTTGCAGGCATTAGGAGATGTATTAATCAGGACTGTTTGTTGAAAGTGATAAAAATACCAGTTAAACTGGTTTAAGTAAAAAAGGGAATTATTTTTAGCTTATATGACAAAGTGGTCCAAGGATGGGCTAGCTTCAGGCATGGCTGGATCTAGTGGTTAGGCCTCCTGCTCTTGCTTTCTCTTTATTGCTCCCTTGCGGTGTCTTGTTTCTCTTCTTCTCTCATTGGGTTGACTCTTAGGAATGTCCTTCCCACCCAGTGACAAAGAGGAACCACCACAACTCCAGCTTGTCTGGTCTTTGGTGTCCACAGTCTCAGCACAAGTAAGAGTCCCTGTTTGGAAAGCTCAGGCAAAGGCTTTAAGGATATAGTATTGGCCCAGCTGGGGTGGCTACCCATTCCTGAACCAATTGGGGTGAGTGGGACACTCTGTTTTGTTGGGGTGGGCTGCCACTGTGTCTGGCCAGCCCACTAGAAGTCTTGGACTAGGAGTAGAGGGAGGAGGCTCTGCAAAAGAAAATCGGGGTGGGAGGCTGGGCAGGATGGATGAGTGGCTGCCCCCCCTACACGAGCCATTAGAGCTTGGTAAGCAGGAGCTAGGGAGATCAGAGCCATGTTTTAGAAAGATTAAGCCAACTGTAGTTAGGAGAGTGGCACGGGGCAGTTGGGGGCAGGGGGGCTGGGCCACTGAGAGGCAGCATCCTGGGTCCCCTGGAAGAAGGGGTGGAAGAGGCTGAGGTAGCAGAGCTTGGCTTGGCCTGTGCTGAATCACCAAGGGCAACCGAGGGGTCTGAAGGGGTGATGACTGCTTCAGCTGGCTGATGTTCTGTTTCTCAGGGATTCACTATTAGGATAATGACACGAGGGATGACGTTGCCAGCGGTAGTCTTCAGACGTTGCCAGCGGTAGTCTCCAGGCCCTTCCCCTCTTCCTCACTCAGTGTCATGCTTCTTGGAGCCCTCTGTTTTTCACAGCTGGGGCTGATATTCCTGGGCATTAATTGGTCTTCATTAGACAGTTTGAGAGTTGAGGAAGCTTTGGGCCTCACTGTATCTCTCCCAACCAGCATCGGAGGTCCATTGGTCTGTCAACCTTGAGTGACAGGAATCTTCTGAGTCCACCTTTCAAGTGTGTGGACTTGTGCTCTAGTGACTTGTGCTCTTGGGGCCCAGTGGGAGAAGAGGCATGGGAAGCAGAACAGTGGTGTCTATGCATATTTTTATTCACATAGAAGCCTGGACAGACATGGTGGGGTGAGCTCTGTCCAGAGCCATGTCCTGTTGCTGAGCAGGAGGCCACTAAGTGCTGGGGAGTGGCAGGGCCTCTGTTCTCCTGCAGCCTTCACCCCATGCTTGAACGGGGTGTCTTGGTGCCTGTGCTGCCTGCTGTGTTCATGAGGCTGGCATAGCCAGTCGGCCCTGCTCAGAGAAGCACTCTGGCCGTCTCTGCACACTGAAGAAGAGGTGATGGCCACCTACTGTCAGATTGACATTATCTGGCAATTAGAGTGCTGCCGCTTTGAGGTTTGGGGTGATAATGGTGATGTTTGAGAGGGAACCCAGAGACCCAGGTGCTGCTTTGAGGAGGCTCCAACATAACTAAGCTACTTTTCCCCCAGAATGCACCTGAGAGGCCAGCATGGCTGTTCAGCAGGACTCCTGGGTTTTCACAAAATTCCACCTTGTTTCTGGTTTCTGAGTCAACTGAAGACCAAGTTGCTGAAGTGGATGTTGGCCACATTCTAGAATAGCAGTTTTATGGTTGCCTCATAAAAGCCTTACTTGTAGGCATATTAAGCTGAATGAATATTGCCAGAGAGAACCCCCTCCCTCAAAACTGTAACTGATCACACACTGTCCAAACAGCAGGTGCTGTTATTGTCTCTGGAGACTGGAGACTGTGGGCTCTCTCGGGCTCCCTGGGGACGTTCCTGGTCAGCCATGCCTGACCGCTCCAGCTGAGGAGTTACTGTTCAGGAGACATGAGGGACTCTTGGTGTTTGCTGCTGAACTCTGCTCTCGCAGGTGAACAGGTTCATGGCCAGTGAGATCCTGACTTGTGGGGAATGTGGCAGGTGGGCAGATGTGAGTTTCTGCCCTCGCTATGTGCCCATAGACTCAGCTTCTGCCGGGCAGCCTGGCATCTTCCTGCTGCCTTTTCCCCAGGAGGCAATGGTACAACTCTGCAACAAGCATCTTTGGTGGAGGCAGAGCATGGCAGGGGCTGGGCAGGCTTGGAGGGTGGTGCTAGGCCTGCGTGGAGCATGTGGAGCTGGAGGAAGAGACCCTTATTGGCTAAGGAGCAATTTCCTGGAGTCTTGTGGGTACATCCTCTAGTGATCCTGATGCCAGCCACCTTCTGCCATCCTAGATATGAGTGTCTAGGAAACCACAGAAAATCTCTGGCAACAGGAACTTTGGGCTGAAACCATGTGGCTCAGAAGTTAGGCTGACCACTGAGAAATCATTTAAACTGGGAAACTTTTTAAAGTGAAATTAATAATTTCACTAAAGAACAGGTGCAACGGCTGTGCTGGGCAAACGAGGATGCGCGGTCACCTGTTCTGGGCAGGCTCTGTGGAGGGGCACAACCAGCCCTCTCCTGTGGACTCTGATGGTTGTGGTCAGGGCTGGGGCTAGGAAGTAAGGACCCCACATGGCAGGTTGGCCTGAGTATTGAGATGTCAGGACTGGTCCTGGTGCACAAGCCCATTTGATCCAGGTGCCAGTGCAAGCACTGTGCAGTAGTTCATTTTCATTTTTTTTTCTCCGTTGCAGAAGACACTTGGTAAAACAATAGCAGCAGCTGCTTTTAGTTAAGTGGTGCATTACTGGGACCAGGAATGGTGCCCAGGGCTCTCCCCGGATTATCTCTTGCTTTGAGGTAGGCACCCAACTTTTAGTTACGAGAGAATTGAGTCAATGACCTGACTCAGAGGAACTTCCAGTTCCTCAGGGATACAGGGGGAATTTGGGGACTGCAGTTCCGGCTTCTTATATGACAAGGTTGCTCTCTGTCTGGTCCTGTTTCTGCCCCAGACTCACCTGCAGCTCCTTCCCCACGGGACCTCCTGTGCCCAGGCATTCCATCTACTTCTGTGCCTCCAGAGCTGTCCTGTGCATCCTTCTGGACCTCACCTTCTCAGCCTTTAGGGTCCTGCTCTGTTGTGCTCCTCAAGTCCCTACGGCACTGCCTGGAGTCACATGTCTGCCTCCCCAACCAGCCTATAAGAGCATGGCTCATAGGAGAAACACCAGGTGGCCGTGTCTGTGGCCCAGGATCTTGCAGGTACCCAGGCAGTGGTGGTCATACCACAGTGGGCTTTCTGCTGGGAGGAGTCTTGAGGGCCCTGATTTCTGCTCCTCTGGTTTTCTGCATGGGTGCTGACTTCTTCCCACTCACAGTAGAAAGCTGTCAACCCTGCTGGTGCCCAGAGTGGAGAGCTGTCAGGCTCTGCCCCTGGAGTATGTACCATTGTTGTCCCATTTTACAGATGAGAAAGTGAGGTGCAGAAGGCAGGTAACTCCCTCACGGTCACATGGCAGGGCAGGGCTACGATGGAATCCTGCCTCTATCTGACCTGATTCCAGGATCTTGACGATTTGCTGAGCCGCTGAGAAGTGTTTCCTGTCTGCCTCGCGATGTCATGGAGAAGCCGTTTGTGGAGCGCATCCTGTACTGCAAATTCCTGCCTGGCTTCTCATGGCCTCACTCGTGGGAGGAAGCAGGGACTTCATGGAGCCCATGGTGGTTCCCCCAAACCTAGTAAAAAGGCAGGGAAGGGAAAGATGCCCAAGTGTGGAATCTTTTGCTGACGACGGAGCCATGGAGACTGTCTCATCTCCACCCAGGGGGACACAGGCTGCTCCCTCAGGTGTCCTTCCTGGGTCCTCAATGAAGGCCCAGCACCCAGGTCAGTGCTGGGTTGGTCCAGGCTCACTGTCATGCTTGTTTCCTCATCTGTAAATATCTGTCCCTTTATAGGGTTGTGGTGAGGAACAAGATGATCCTATAACTATACATCTACACTTCTATTATCTATGCACCTATATCTATGCCTCATCTATACCTCTCTCTACCTATACCTATACCTACAAGCTACCTCTAACCTCTACTTATACCTACACCTACAGCCTACATCTAACGTATCCCTATCCCTATCCCAACATCTAATTTAAATCTATATCTGTATCTACATTTCATCTATACTTATACCAATTTCTAGACCTAAACCCACATCTGCAATAAGTTCTTGCCTAATGTTGTTGATAAGTTATTGGAAACTTTAAGCAAAACAATGTACAGCAGGTTCTCAAATAAGGTTTTGCTCAAACGTCTTTTCATTATAATGTTGAGAAAAAAATTTGGTTTCCATTATACATTGTTTCACTTAAAGTCCTATCAGTATGTTAAGTAAGGACTTACCATATATTGAATCTATGCCTTGACCTACTTGTACTCCTATTCCCATTCCTACATCTAATCTGTACCTATTGCTAGACCTACAGCCATGCCAACACCAGCACCTACACCTGCGCCCTCATCTTCAGTACATATCTCAGAGCAGTGTCTGGCATCCTGGAAGCCCTGTGCAGGCATGCTGACATATGGTTATTACTACCGCAGGCCAGGTGGTGGGCGCAGTGCTGGTCTCTTGGAGGTGGCACAAGGTTCCTGTGTTGTTGACCCAGTCGGCAGGGGCCCTGGGCTGGGGCATTTAAACAGCCTGTTAATGAGAAGCTGTGCCTTTTGTTTCTGTGACAGGCGGTGGGTGGAGTCTCCCTGGCTGCATCCTCTTTGTGGGTCATTAAGAATGTCACATTTGGTTTAGGCAAGCATGTCACCGCAGGGCTTCACCATGAGTGTCATGTGCAGGGCGATCCTCAGCATGCCATCCAGGAAGTCCCTGCTAGCAGCCTGAGACAGAGGCGGGAGACGGTGTCTGGCTTCAGAGCCATTGCTGTCAACCGATGTTCACCTGGCTCAGGGGAAGCAGGGCCTCACAGGCTGTGGAGTCTGACACTACTGGTGCTGGGATGGTGTTTGCAGGGACACTCTGGATGCTTCCCCTGGGCTGAGGAGGGGTAGAGGCAAAGGTCCCTGGCCATGGGGGGTGGGTTGGGAGGCTCGCTCCTCTCCTCTTCCTGACTGCCTCACCGTGGAGGGAGGATTGTCCACCTGTGGGCTGGAGAGGCATGGCATGGTCTCGTTGTACCTTCCAGCAACCCCATTACTGTTGTCCCCACGGTTTAGGTCTTGACACGGAGGCTCGAGAGGTGACAAGGCTGTCCTGAACCACTCTGCAGACCAGGGTAGAGCCAGACCTGAGTGGCCACAGCCCAATTTTCTTCTCCTATACCACAGTGCCCACTGCCCACTCTGCCATCTCCCTCTACTGCGACCCTATGCCGCGTCCTCAGACTCTGACCCGGGATGTTGGCTCCTGACAGTGGATGGCATTGTGGCCTTCCCCACAGCATCCACGTTTACTGAGGGCACTCTCTTAGCTTTTCTGCCTGCTTTGACTGCCACACTGAGAGCCTGTGGCCTGGCGGGCCCACATTCGCTGCTTTGGGGTCTGCTCTGAGAGGCCTGGCTGTGTGATGGAGCGCAGCGGCTTTGTTGGCCCCCACCTGGGAGCTGGCAGAAGAAGAGCTGGTTCACCTCCGCAGTGGTAGGGCAGCCCCCAGCTCAGCAGTGGTGGAAGTGGGTGTGTCCTGCGAGCTGGTGCTCTGGTTTTGTTCACAGAGGAGCATTTGTAGTCTCCACGGCTTGGAGATGGAACCTCTAAGTTCCTGTGTGCTTCAGTGAATCAGAGCCTGATTAGGAGGTGGCTGAGCTGCTAGAGGAGCCTCCATTTGTAATTGAAAATGCAGCAATGACCAGACAAGGGTGGGCTGTGTGTGTGTAGGGGTGAATGTGTGTGCAAGTGCATGTGATGGCAGGAGTGTTGTGTGCAGGTGTGTGTGTGAAGGCAGATTGAAGACAGGTGTATATATGCAGGTGTGTGTATGAGGGCAGGTGTGTATGTGGAGGTATGTGTGTGAGGGCAGATGTGTGTATGCAGGTGTGTGCATGAGGGCAGGTGTGTATATGCAGGCGTATGAGGGCAGGTGTGTATGTGCTGGTATGTGTGAGGGCAGGTATGTACATGCAGGTGTGTGTATGAGGGCAGGTGTGTATATGCAGGTGTATGTGTGAGGGCAGGTATGTATATGCAGGTGTGTATCTATGCAGGTGTATGTGAGGGCAGGTGTGTATGGGCTGGTGTGTGTGAGAGGGCAGGTGTGTATATGCAGGTGTGTGTGTGAGGGCAGATGTGTATATGCAGATGTGTGTGAGAGGGCAGGTGTGTATATACAGGTGTGTGAGGGCAGGTGTGTATATGCAGGTTTGTATGTGAGGGCAGATGTGTATATACAGGTGTGTGTATTAGGGCAGATGTGTGTATGCAGGTGTGTGTGTGAGGCAGGTGTGTATATGCAGGTATGTGTATGAGGGCAGGTGTGTATTTGCTGTTGTGTGTGAGGGCAGGTGTGTATATACAGATGTGTGTGTAAGGGCAGGTTGTATGTGCGGGGTGTGTGTGAGGGCAGATATGTGTATGCAGGTGTGTGTGTGAGGGCAGGTGTGTTTGCATATGTGTATGCATGTGTGTAAGGGTAGGTGTGTGTGCGCATGTGTGTGCATGTGTGTGTGAGGGCAGGTGTGTATGTGTGTGTGTCATGTGGGCAAGCTACCCAGCCACAGCTCTTTCCAACCAAGTGCCTGATGCTAGGCCCTCCTTCTCTACCAGGCCAGTTTCACTAAAATCTGCTTGGTCCTGCTGAATCCTTCCTTCCAGCCAGGCAGTGGGCTAGACACTGGGGCTCCTCACCACATGTGGGGAGCTGAATGAGATGAAAGGCCTGGGTGTTATCTTGAGGAGGTCTGAGTCCTCCCTTCCCCCTCCCTAACCTGTGCAAATAGCACAGAAGAAGGGATAGTGTGGGGGCTGGGCTTTTCCAGTGGAGAGTCTCCTAACCCTACGTGGGGAGGAATCTCCAGGGAGGACTACCTGGAGGAGGTGGTGCCAAAGCAGAGTCTTGGAGGATGAGCTGGAGGAGTTGGTCAGGCACACAGCAGGGCAGGGAGGGCATTCCAGGCCATGAGGGCACATGGACAGGCAGAGAGGTGCCTAGGGTAGGGGGCTGGTGTCTTAGAGGAAGTGGGAGCAGTTCAGAAGGTGTAGGGGATGGCAGGGGTAAGGGTGCACTGGTGGGCAGAGGCCTGGCCCTGACTGTGAAGGGTCCTTATGCCACCGGGGAGAGCTTGGCCTTGACTATGAGCCAAGTGGGTTGCTGCTGAGTGGCTTCAGAGTGACATGTGGCAAGAGTGACATGGACAGACCTGACTCTTGGAGGGTTTCTCTGCTGAGGGTGGAGAATGGGTTGGAGGCAGGGCTGGTGTGGACATCTAGGAGGGAGATAATGGCTGATCTTGGGCCATGGCAGTGGGGGGCTCAGAGGACGTGGGAGGAGGCCCCCAGGGAGGGGCCACAATCCCTGAATTTAAGAGGTGTCTAGTGATAGAGGCCAGCACTCTCTGTAACTCCCTGGGAAGAGCCCTCCATGCCCACCCTTGGGTACTGCCATGCTTAAATGGTCTTGCTGCTCATGGTCGCTCTTTACTTACACACAAACTTGCTCCAGTATAGCCTCTTTTCTTCCTGGGCTGTTGGGGATTGAAGAGCTTGCTGGGGAATTGCACTCTTTGAACTGTTCCCTGAGGTGGACCGTGGATCCCCTGTGAGGACAGGCTCAGCCAGCACCTGGACCCATGGAAGAGCTGTGCTCTGAAGACTCCCTGCCTCTGATTTCCCTGGTGGAGTGAAGAAAACAAAGGCTCGGCTCCTGCTGTGGTTTTCTCTATTTTACAGATGAGGCAACTGAGGCCCAGAGAGGTCCAGTGATTTGCCCAAGTCACCCAGGGAGAGAGAGGGACACCCAAGCCTCCTGCCTCTACCTTTAGAGGCTGGGATGGGAGCAGGAGGGCACTGCTTGAACATCTGCTGTATGCTAGGATTTGCAGGGGCTTCATGAATTCACTTTCCCATTTCATTCTTCCAGCAGCCATGCAAGCCGAGAATGATCTTCCCAGTTTGCAGATGAGCAAACCAAGGTTCTAAGTGGTGGAATCACTTGTCCAAGGTGCCACTCTGTGGGATCGGGATGCAAACCCAGATGACTGGATGCCAGCGTCTGTCTGAACCTAACCACTGGGCTATTGTGCTTTCCACTGAGGAGCATGGGAAGGAGTGGCGTTTAAGCAGACCTTACAGAAGGCAGGAGGCCCCCTCCCTGAGCAGTGCTCTACCCCCATCCTAGAACAACTGTGTGCTGGAGAAAGGAGTCCTTCCCAGGCCAGGGTCTCAACCTGGCTGCCCAGCAGAATCATCTGGGGGAGCTTTTAAAGTGTGCTCAAGCTCTGATCAATTGAAATTACATTTCTGGAGATGGGACATGGGCATCTACATTTTAAAAAACCTCCCCAGCTGATCCTGATGCCCAGTGAAGGCCTAGGACTACTGCCCTAGGCCTCAGGCCATGGGTCTGTGGGCAACGGGAACCCAGAGCACCTGTTTCCTTTCTCTAACTGCTGGGCATGGCTCTCCTGAATTTAGAAGATCTCATGAACAACAAAGTTGCTTTTGGCCATAGTTCCCCATGCTGATTTTCAGATGAACTCCAAATAAGCCAAGGTTAGGCACAACCGCCTGCCCAGTGGGTAGGAGAGAAGGGTAGATGAGGCAGCAGAAATGTTACAGTTTTCCTCTAGCCCAGGACAGCTCTGGTGAGAAATTCTCCCTGAAGAGCCAGCCCACCTTGCTGTACCCCGTAACCCCTCTGCAGCCACTGGCTGCAATAGGTGCAGCTCTGCTGTGCACCTCAACCTCCTCTGCAATCCCAGCAAGCTCAGCGTCAGGCAGGAAGTAAATGAAAGATGCCTTCCCCTCACCACACCATTTCTTGCCTCTCTTTATCCAAGTGTTCCATTTCCTTCCTCTTTCCAGATGAAGCCACTTCCTCCCCCTCTCTTTCAACACTTACCAATGGTTTCTTTTGCTGTGCCAGGCCCTGCTGGAGGTGCTTTGGGTTGTACAGATGAGCCAGATGTAGGCTCTGCCCCCTGCCTATTGCATTCACAGTCAGTACAGAAATTAGTCAAGGAACACGTCCCAAAGGGAAAATGCCCCTGGCTCCAGGCAAGGTTCAGAGGAAAGGTGATCCCCATGGTTGTTAGAGTCAGGGAGGGCTTCTTGGAAAAGGAGGTATTTTCAGCCTGTCTGTAAGGGCTGAGAAGGATTTGGATGTGAGCAGAAGGAAGAGTAATTGAGGCTGGAGAAAGAGCTATAAAAGGAAAGAAGGAAGAAGGGAAAATGGGGGAGAGAAGATACATGGATATTTTATGCACTGACAAGGGAAACTATAGGAGAGGTATGGGGAGCAGTGAATCCATTTAGCTGGCAGAAAGGGTCAGTGAAAGGAGGTTAGGGGAAAGAACATTGGAAAAGTAGGTAGGGGGCCAGGTCGTGGCCTTGAAAGCTGTGCTGAAGAGTTTGGGCTTGATTCCATAGGGAAAGGCATGATGAAAGCTTTTGTAAAATAAGTGAAGGGAGGAGAGGTGGAAGCCACTCAGCCCCTGCTACAATGACTTAGGAGGGCTTTGCTCCTCCTGCTTTCACAAGAGTTCTCACCATAATGAATGTCTCCATGTTAACTATTAAAACTCTCCTTGCAACTGATACCATTGCTATTCTGAATCTACTGGCCATACTGAGGAGCTTGTTGAATTTGGCATTGACTGTGCTCCTGAAATGAAGAACAAGGAATCATTGAAGGAGCAGCAAGTAGAGGAGGGAGAAGATGAAGGATAAGTTGTCATGGTGGAAATTTTGTCAGACTAGTCCCTAAATACTGAATCGTATTTTTAAAATTTTAAATTTGTAATATACAATTGAGTTTTATATATTGATCTTTAATTTTATTTGAATTTATTTTTAGAGACGGGGTCTTGCTCTGTTGCCCAGGCTGGAGCGCAATCATAGCTCACTGCAGCGTTGACCTCCTGGGCTCAAGCAATCTTCCCATCTCAGCCTCCTGGGTAGCTGGGAGTAAAGATGTGCACCACTATGCCTGGCTAATTTTTAAATTTGTAGTAGAGATGAGATCTTGTTATGTTGCCCAGGCTGGTCTCAAACTCCTGGCCTCAAGTGATCTCTTGTCTGTCACTCCCAAAGCACTGAGATTAGAGGCATGAGCCGCTTCACCCAGCCTGTATATTAATATCTAGCAATGTTGCTAAACTTACTTATTGGTTTTAGCGCCTTTTTTTAAAGGGTAGATTCCATCAAATTTTCTAAATAAATGATAATGTCACCTATGAAGAAAGACAGTTTTGCTTTTTCCCAATTTGGATAACTTTTATTTCATTTTCTTACTTTATTGCAATGGCTGGAACTTCTTGTAAAATGTTAGAAGTGATGAGAGTGAACATCCTTTTTTCTGATCTTAGGAGGAAACCATCCTACTCAGCTATGTAGAATTGGTATCATTTCTTTCTTAAACATGTGGTAGAATTCATCAGTGAAGCCATCAGGGCCTAGAGTTTTCCATGTTGGATAGTTCTTAACTTCAAATTCCATTTCCTTCATAGATAATAAGGCTAGTCAGGTTACCTGTTTCTTCTTGAGTGAGCATTAGTAGTTTGTGTCTTTCAAGGAACTGGTCCATTTGATCTATGCTGATGAGTTTATTCTTATTCATAATATGTCCTTATTATCTTTTTAATATCTGTAGGAGCTGTAGTAATGTCATCTCTTTTATTTCTGATATTGGTAATTTATGTCTTTTTGTTTTATCTTGATCAATGTGGCTAGAGGTTTATTAATACTATTGATCTTTGAAAAAAAGCCAGCTCAAAAATCCACATTCTCATGCCTCCCTGCAATCTTTCTACCAAAAGTATATTTTACTTTTCCTACATACCTTGCATGTAAGGACAGTGGCTTGGAATGTTGGAGCCTTTCCTTGGAATGTTCTGGGTTTCAGCACCAAATGTAAGACTTGAAGAGGAAAGAAATAAACATGAAAAGCGAAAAAAAAAAAAAAAAAAAAAAAAAAGAAAAAAAGCCAGCTTTTGGTTTCACTGATTTCCCTGTTTTTCTGTTTTCTATTTTATCATTTTTTTGCTTTGATATTTATTATTTCCTTTATTCTATTTACTTTGGGTTTAATTTGCTCTTCTTAAGACAAATTCTTAAAGTAGAAGCCCAGGTCACTGGACTGACCCTTTAAAATTTATGTACAATGAAACTTTCTTTATCTCTTCTTACAGTTTTGACTTACAGTCAATTTAAAAAATAGTATTATAGCCACCCCACTTCTTTTTTGGTTACGATTTGTATGGAATATCTTTTTCCATCCTTTCACTTTTGACCTACTTATGTCTTTGGATATAAAATGAGTCATTTACCTTGAATCATGTTTTGTAAAATTTATTACTCCAGCCCCTGTCTTTGGTTGGAGAGTTTAACCCATTTACATTTAAAGTAATTATTGATAAGAATATACTTACTTTTGCCACTTTACTATTTATAGTTTAACCCATTTACGTTTAAAGTTATTATTGATAAGAATATACTTACTTCGGCCATTTTACTGTTTATAGTTTAGCCCATTTACATTTAAAATAATTATTGATAAGAATATACTTCTGCCATTTTACTATTTATAGTTTAACCCATTTACATTGAAAGTAATTATTGATAAGAATATACTTACTTCTACCATTTTACTATTTGTTTTCAGTATGTCTATTAATTACTTTTTTGTCCCTCATTTTCTCTATTAATGGCTTCTTTTGTGTTTAGTTGATTTTTTTGGTAGAGAAACACTTTGATTCCCTTTTAATTTCCTTTTGTGTATATTCCTTGGATATTTTCTTTGTGGTTACCCTCAGGATTACACTTAACATCCTAAATTTATAACAATCTAATTAGAATTGATACCAACTTCAACAGCATACACAACTATGCTCCTATATAGCTTTATTTCCTTGTTTATGTTATTATGACAAATCACATCTTTATCAATTATGTGCCAATTAAAATAGATTTATAATTAAAAATGCATGTTTTTTTTAAATTATGTAAAAAATAAAAGTAGAGTTATAAACTAAAAATACAAGAATGGCTTTTATGTTTGCCTGTGTAGTTACCTTTGCATTTATTCCTTCATGCAGCTTTGAGTTAATGTGTAGTCTCCTTTCATTTCAATCTGAAGGGCTCCCTTTGGCATTTCTTACAGAGAAGATCTAGTGGTAAGAAAGCACTCAGCTTTTGTTTATCTAAGCATATCTTAATTTCTCTTTTTAAAAGTTGTGGTAAAACTTATATAACCTAAACTCTACATTTTAAACTATTTTTAAGTGTATTGTTCAGTGGCCTTAAGTACATTCATATTGTTGTGCAGCCTTCACCACCCTCCATCTTGAGAACATTTTAATCTTCCCAAACTGAAACTCCGTACCTGTTAAACAATAACTCTCCATTTTCCCCTCCCCCCGGCCCTTGGAAACCACCATCTTACTTTCTGTCTCTATGATTTTGATGACTTTAGGTATCTTAGATAAGCAGAATCATACAGTATTTGTCCTTGGTGAATGGCTTTTTTCATTTAACACAATGGCTGTCTCTTTTGAAGGACAGTATTGCTCAATTTAGAACTCTTGAGTGTTTTAGTTTTTTTTTTCCAGTACTCAAAATATGTCATCCCACTGCTTTCTGACTGCCTTGATTTCTGATGACAAATTGGATGTTAAATCTTATTGACGGCTGGGTGCGGTGGCTCACGCCTGTAATCCCAGCACTTTGGGAGGTTGAGGCAGGTGGAACACTTGAGGTCAGGAGTTTGAGACCAGATTGGCCAATATGGCGAAACCCCGTCTCTACTATATCTACAAAAATTCACTAGGTGTGGTGGTGGGCACCTGTAATCTCAGCCACTCTAGAGGCGAAGGCATGAGAATCGCTTGAACCCAAGAGGCAGAGGTTGCAGTGAGCTAAGATTGTGCCACTGCACTCCAGCGTGGGTGACAAAGTGAGACCCCATCTCCAAAAAAAAAAGAAAAAAATCATATTGAGTATTGTGTGTTGAATTGTGTCTCAAAAAATTCATATGTTGAAGTCCTGACACACAGTACTTCACAATGTGAACTTGTGAACTTATTTGGAGATAGAGTCATTGCTGATATAATTAGTTAAGATGAGTTCATTAGGGTGGGCCCTAATCCAATATGACTTGCGTCCCTATAGAATGGGAAAATTTGGTCGCTGAGATAAACATATATAGAGGGAAGATTGTGTGAAATGACATAGGGAGAAGATGGCAATCTATAAGCCAAAGAGATAGGCCTGTAACAGATCTTTCTCTCAAAGTCTTTACTAGGAACCAGCCTTACTGACACCTCCATTTCAGACTTCTATCCTCCAGATTGTGAGACAAATCATTTCTATTGCTCAAGCCACCCAGTTTTTGGTATTCTGTTATGACACTCCCAGTAAACCAATGCATTGGGAATCCCTTGTACATGACAAGTTCCTTCTTTCTTTATGCCTTTAAGATTCTTTCTTTGTCTTTGTCTTTCAGTAGTTTGATTATAAAGGGTCTCTGAATGGGTCTCTGAGTTTATCTTACTTGGAGTTCACTGAACTCCTTGGATTTTAACTTCATGTCTTTCATCAAATTTGGGAAGTTTTTATCCACTATTTCTTCAAATATTCTTCCCTGTTATCTCTCTCTTCTCCTTCTGGAACACTCATAATGAGTATGTTAGTCTGCTTGATGGTATCTCATAGGTCATTTAGGTTCTGTTCACTTTTCATCTTTCTCTTTTCTTTCTGCTTCTCAGACTTGGTAATTTCAGTTGTCCTATCTTTAAGTTCACTGTCTTCTGTCTGTTTGAATCTGCTCTTTAACCCCCTAATGAATTTTTCATTTTGTTATTGTACTTTTTAGCCCCAGAATTTCTGTTTGCTTCTTTTAAAAATTAATGTTAATCTTTTTATTGATTTTCTCATTTTGTTCATGTATAATATCCCCGATTTTCTTTAGTTCTTTGTCCATGTCTTCCTTTACCACTTTCAGCATATTTAAGACAGTTGTTTTAAAGTTGTTATCTAGTAAGTCTGATGCCTGGGCTTCCTTAGGCATAGTTTGTGTAAATTTACTTTGTTCCTTTGAATGGGCCATGTTTTCTTGTTTCTTTGTGTCCTTTTATAAAAAAGGACATCTGAATATTATAATGTGGTAACTCTGGAAAACATGTTGTCTTCCTTCCCGAGAGGCTGCTGTTTTTTTTTAATTATTGAAGGGTGTATACTTCTTTGTTTAGTAACTTTCTCAAAGATTGTATTCATTGTCTTGCGTGATCACTGAAGTCTCTGATCCTTTAGCTTGTGTTTGGCTAATGTTTTGACAGATAATTCCTTGAATGCCATGAGCTAAAAACAAAACAACAACAACAACAAACAAATAAGAAAAACAAAAATACCCCAAACATCTCTCTCAGTCTTTGCAGATTTCTCTGTGCTGGGGAAATCCTTCAATACTTAGCCAGGCTGGCATTGTGCCTAGAGATTAGTGTGCCTAGAGAAAGCTTAGGGTCTTCTTATATTTTTTCTTAGCATGCATCTTGCCCTATGCCTAATGTAGCTTTCTAAATTCCTCAGTATAAATAGGTACTTTTGAGTGTCCCAATTTCCCAAAGAATGTTCCAAGCTATTCCTCACAGGTCTTAGGCAGTCTATTGTATGTCTGAACTGTGTCTTTTGTCCCAAGTGTCTTTGAGTTGTTAGTTTGCCTTGCAGTGTTGTGAATAATGCCTGTCACTTTTTGGTCTAAGTTCCAAGTTAGGGGGAACATAGAAGAGTGCCTTGTATCAATCCTTCAGGTATCCCTCAGACAGCCTATAACAGATAGTCACAATAATTTGTGAATAATATCTGCTCTGCTCCCTCTAGAACTAGAGATGAAGGTCTTATATTGGGAACATGGGATGGCACCACTTCAAGATGGCACCACTTCAACATAACACCATGCTGGAGGAGGGATGGGGCATGGGCAAGTAAAAATGCCACAATACCTTCCTAAAGTTGCCTTTTTCTTGACTAAGTGTTCTCTTGATTGCTGTAAACCTTTGACTGTTTTCCAGAGTTTTGACAAAGTTGGCTCTGGCAGTTTCTGCTTTTTTTATTTGTTCATTTTTTGAATGTTTCTGTAGGAAGATTAGAACTTGGAGCTGTCTACTCTGCCATTCTGCTCCACCATCATTTTTGAAAGATTTTTTTTCATGGTATAAAAATCTAGGTTGATAGTTTTTCTGTCTTTCAATACTAAAGATGTTTCTCCATTGTCTTCTATTTGCATTGTTTCTGATAAGAAATTTACTGTCATCCTTATCCTTGTTCCTCTGAACATAATATATTTCTCTGGCTGCCTTTAAGATTTTCTCTTTATCTTGATTTTGAGCATTTTGATTATAATGTGTCTTGATGTATTTTTCTTCATGTTTCTTGTGCTTGTGATTTCTTAAGATTTTTGCATCTGTGCATTTATGGTTTTTGTCAAATTTGAAATTTTTCATGAATTATTTCTATAAATATTTTTTCTGTTTCCTCCCACTCTGCTCCCCTCTGGGACTCCAGTTACACATATGTTAGACCACTTGAAGTTGTCCCATTGCTCACCAGTGTTACTTTCTTTCTTCTTTTCTCTTTTTTGATTATTTTTCTGTCTGTATTTAACTTTGGATAGTTTCTTTTTCCATGTATTTAAATTTGCTAATTTTTTCCTGCTGTATCAAATTTGACATTAATCCAATTCAGTTTATTTTTTAAATCTCACATATTGTACTTTTCATCTCTGGAAGCTTGATTTGCATCTTATTTTAAATCTTCCATGTCTCTACTTAACGTTTGAACATACGGCATGTAGTTATAATGACTGTTTTAATATCTTTGTCTTCTAATTCCAACATCTGTTTCAGTTGTGGTTTGATTTTGATCGATTGATTTTTTTCTTCACATGGGTAAATTTTTTTCCTGCTTCTCTACATACCCAATCAGTTTTGATTGGATTCCAGACATTGTGATGGATATTTTTGCATTCCTAGAAATATCCTTGGGCTTTATTCTGGAATGCAGTTATGTGGAAATAGTCTGATACTTTTGGGTCTTGCTTTTACTATTTGCGAGGCAGGACAGAGCTACTACTACTGAGGCAGGACCTTTCTACATACTCTACCCAATGTCCTGTGAATCATGAGGGTTTGAAAACAGTCACTGTTCTTGAGAGTACCAGATACTATTCCCTCAAATCTTTTGGATGATTCTTCTCCTGGCTTTGGGGCGTTTGCTCACACTCTGCTGAACACTTCAGTGGGAGTTTCAGAAAGCTCGCCAGGTGTCTCCCTCTGTGCCCATCACTCTTCTCTGGTACTCTGTCCTGTGAACTCTGGCAGCCTTGGTCTCTAGACTCTGAGCTCCAAATCTGCAACTCAAGACATCTGCTAGACTCTGCCTCCTGTGTCACCCTGGGAAGAAAGACAGCTGGAGAAATTGTAGGGCTTGCCTTGTTTGATCTTAGCCTCTGGAATCACTGTCTTTCATTGCCTTCTCTCCAATGTCTTGAAAAACCATTGCTTCATGTATTTTGCTCATTTTTTTCTTTGGTTATTCCATGAATAAATTCTGATTGGCAAACTAGATTCCTCTTACTTTAGCTGGGTTAGAAGCAGAAGTACACATTATTATTATTATTATTATTTTTTGAGACAGAGTCTCACTCTATTGCCCAGGCTGGAGTGCAGTGGCACAATCTCGGCTCACTGCAACCTCTGCCTCCTGGGTTCAAGCAGTTCTCCTACCTCAGCCTCCTGAGTAGCTGGGATTACAGGCACACACCACCACACCTGGCTAATTTTTGTGTTTTTGCTAGAGACAGGGCTGCACCATGTTGGCCAGGGTGGTTTCGAACTGCTGACCTCAAGTGATCCACCCGCCTTGGTCTCCCAAAGTGCTGGGATTACAGGCATGAGTCACCGTGCCTGGACCAATTACTATTATTTTTTTAATAGTTGTATCTGAGCTCATTTAATGATGGAGGGAATGGAGAGAATGAAGGGTGGGGGTGGTAGAGAGGAGGCAATTGTTGGAGTGAGGTGGATAGTGATTTAATGATTTAATCTGCTACTGATCACTGTTCTGTGCCAGGCTCCATTGGGTACTGAATGGAACAATGCATAGCCCCTGTCCTCAAGGAGGCCACAGTCTGAAGGGGTGAGGGTAAGGGTTTATCATTGTTTTAATTAGAAGGTTTGGCTGCTCAGACAAAGCAGATGTTCCATGTTTCCAAACTATTAAGAATTAGATTCATTTAAAATGTTTTTCACTGAATGCAATTATAAATGCTGTTCCAGGAAGACCTACAAATAAGGATAGATTTGTTTAGTATTAAGGGAAGGGGATGTTTAATTCTGTGAGGGAGGCTGTAGGGAGGAGCTTGGGTCAGAAGACTCATGTGTGAGCCCTGTAGACCCTTCCCTACAGGGGGTCTTAGTGCCCATAGTACAGTGAAATGGGACCTTATATTACAGGTATCTTGCAGGGTTTCCATGGGGTACACCTAGGCGATGGTCAATAAATGTGGGTCCCATATCTTAGAGGGCTTAGAGGGACAGCAAAAAGCAAACAGGATGTGCCCCTACCTCCAAGAAGTTGCTGCCAATCTGCCTCAGAAGTCCAGCTTGGGAATTGAGACTAAAGGGGAGTGAAAGCAGCCCTAGATGGGGCCTGAGGAAAGGGCCAGCTGTGACCAGGGAGGATGAGAGGAAGGACTGAGAACCAGGAGAGGCACGAGGCCGAGGCCAAGAGAACTCCTAATTAGCAAGGGGTCAATGTCAGCCAGTGTGCAGAGCCAGAAATGGCGTCTCTTAGAATGTGTGTGGGTGAAGGGGCAAGGGAGCTGGGTGCATAACTTGGAGCATTGGCTTGGTGACCGCAGTGAGGCCACACAGCAGCAGCTGGGGCCTCTGTGTGCGCTTTGTGAGTGAGTCTCATCTTAGATACAGCCTATCCTCAGTTACCTGGCCGTGCTGGAGCCTGCCCAGGCCAGGGCTTGGGACTCCGGCCAGTTCATTCTGCCCCCAGCCCTCCAGGCATCTTGGAGCTAATCAAAGGTTAGCAACCCTGAGCAATGGAAAATTCTCAATGTGCCAGACACTTTATATGTGATGTCTGTGCTCCTGTTATTTTAAGAATGCCCTGGGACGTAGGTTTTGTTGCACCTACTTTAGGATAAGGAAACCAAGGTTCACAGAGGTGAAGGGATTTGTCCAAGGTCACAGACGTGACTTAGCTTGGATTTGAACCTAAGTCTGCTTTCCAAACCCCAATCTTTCTTTTCATTTTTTTTGAGACAGATTCTCACTCTGTCACCCAGGCTGGAGTGCAGTAGCGTGATCTCAGCTCACTGCAACCTCCGCCTCACAGGTCAAGCAAGCTTCCTGCCTCAGCCTCCCAAGTAGCTGGGACTACAGGCATGTGCCACCACACCCAACTCATTTTTGTATTTTTAGTAGAGATGGGGTTTCACCATGTTGACCAGGCTAGTCTCAAACTCCTGACCTTAAGTGATCAGCCCGCCTCGGCATCCCAGAGTGCTGGGATTACAGGTGTGAGCCACTGCGCCTGGTTCCAAACCCCAATCTTTCTAACTTGCCTTACGTGCCTCTTACTTTTTCAGATTTCATCATGTGGTTATCATAGGGACGTATCTGGCACTAAGCCTATGTAGAAAGCCAGCAAGTGGTGTTGGTGGCCTCCCATTAGAGTCCCTGATCCTTGTCCTGGCCTGGATGCTGCAGGAAGCATGGTTCCCTCACGCCTTGCATGGGTTAGAATGGGCTAGCCCCCGTGGTGGTAACAAACAACCTCCACACTTCAGTGACTGATTCCTTGCTCCGGCTGCATGTCCATCATGGACGGTCCTGGGCTATACTCCCTGCCATCCTCTTCCTCCAGGAAACAGGCTGACAAGCAGCCAGTATCCAAATGCTGTTGGAGATACCGGTAGAGAGGAACCGGGAAGCTGGAACCAGCTTGGAAACATCTGCCAGGAAGAAATGCTTATCACACGGCTTTCATTTCATTGGCCAGAGTAGGTCCCTGACAGGCCTAGCTCTGAGGAGTTGTGGAGCATACCGGGTAGCAGTTAACTATGGATACCCTGAAAGTTCCCATCAGTGGTGACTTTCAGATGCCCCTTGTGTGTCTTTCTGTGCTGAAACTGGGGCTGCTTGGTGGAGAGGGGCCCCTCCAGAAGCTTACTGTCTAGGGAAGGGACAGTCATAACCCAGGAAAGGGACGCCTCCGGGTAAGATGACTGTGCATGACACAGGCGAGCATCGGGCTGTGGGTGCGCAGAGCAGTGACACATTCTTCATAGAGAGAACTGCAGAGGCGACAGTGTCTGAACCCCCAGTTTGAAGCTAAGAAATCCCTAGTGAAGCGCAAGAATGGAAGGGCCTCTGCAGTTTGAGGGACAAAGTGTGAAAAGGTGCAGGGATGAGAGAGCATGGTGCTGGGTGCAGGCTAGTGGCCTGTGTCTCTGGAGCTCTGGGGACCTATGGAAGTGTGTGGGTAGAGGAGGAGGCTGGAGAGCTGGGCAGGGCCAGGAATAAGGCTTTCTTCATTGTGGGTGGGATGTCATGTCCCTTTTGCTGTCTTTCAGCTGAGCCATGGCCGTGGAGTTCTGGCTAGTGGGTGTGGTGGGCACTCGGAACTGCCTGCCCAGAAACTCCAGCAAAGGCCCCGTCCCTGCATGCATCCATCCAGCCTGGGTGGCTCTAGGCTGCATTCACAGGTCTAGACCCTGCTGTTCACCCTGGGGGGATGAATCAGCTTCATTCTTCCTGAACAAAAGCTCCTGGGTTGCCAGGGAGATGTAGGGGCTGCCGCCTGCACTTCCTGGAGCTGCAGTTTGGTGTCAGGAAGAGATGGGCACTCAGCAGCCCCAGGGCGGGGCTGGGTTGAACTGCCATCACCGCTGTTGTCCTTGTTGAATGGGACTCTATGTGGATCAGAGACAGCAGAGCCTCTGAGTTTGCACAGATTTGGGTTTGAATGTGGCTCTGCCCGTTGATGGCTACATGACTTTCAGCCGCAAGCTGCCCTTTTGAAGCCTGTTTCCTCAAAAAGAAGTTGCGATGATAATATCCAGCTTGCAGGGGCTGAGATATTTCATGAGGTAACAGTTGGAAGGCATTCCATCTATTCATTTATTTAATACATGTTTGTGGCTGTCTGCTGTGTGCCAAGCACTGTCCCGGGGTGGGAATCCATGCCGTGATGTGATGCTGACGTGGCCCTGTGCTGAGTGGTCAGCCTGGCTGGCACCATGCTAGGCACACAGAGAGCCTCACTAAATGGTATTTACTATTGTTCTTGGGGACAGAGGCTCTGTGGGGATGGGGAAGAGTCCTCCTTGGCGTTTGCCTGGTTTTGGGCATTTTGGGGAAGTGGAGGGGTAGGGGGAGTCCCACTCCCCAATCCTATAGCCCGGCAGGAAGTAGTAGGCCTCATGAGAAAACCCTGGGGACTTAAGCTCCACGCTGTCTGTGAATCCCAGGGTTCAGGGGACCAAGAGGGTTTCTTAAGCCTGTGAAAGCTGCTGCAATTGGTGTTGAGGCCACCATGGAGCCACAGTCCAGGGGCCCAGTGGGCCTTTTCTTATCTCTCTTGCCAGGCCACAGAGTAGGTTCTGGAGAATTGGGCCTGGCGGCCCTGAGCTGGGCTGACACCCATCACTGACCTGGGATCATGGGAGTCGGGCAGGAGGGCCCTCCCCTGGGAAAGAATCCTGTCATCTGACTGTGGTGTGTAAAAGATCAGGAAGCCTTGAACCAGATTAGGGCAGGGCTGGGGACAGGTGTAGAGCCTGGGGGCTCCTCAGCTGTGTAGAAGTGCTGGGAATGCATGAAGTGTATTTGGGGGTCAGATGTGGTGGTTTTGGGGTTATTGATGGAATTTGGGGGTAGGCAGGGATGCCGCGTGTGAATGCTCTGGGAGGAGGTTTGGGGGAATTAGAGGGATTTGCTGAAGGAGCTTTCTGATGGCGTCATTAGTGCTGTGCACTGGGGGTTGGTGGCAGGTCCTGGAGTCATAGCGGGGGTCATAAGTGTGTTAGGGAGGCAGTGATGATGGGTTATTAGGAGGGGGAGGATCACTGACGAGGTGGGAGGTGGGAGCAGCGAGGATGGGATGGTGCTGTTGGCCCGGGGGTCCTCAGTGACTATCCCAGCAGGGTGGCTTCAACTGTGAGCTCTGGTGTGTCTGTTTCTTGTCTCAGTGCTCCAAGGGGAAGTTTAGGCCTGAGCCTCTGAGAGGGGTCACTGGGCAGAGAGACCCCTGGATCTCAGAGGGCTGAAGGGGGAGGTGAATGGTGGGCATGGGTGGCAAGGGGCTGAGCCAGGGCAATGGAGGAGTCAGGGCCGTGGGAGGCTGGGCTGCTGATCAGCGACTTTGCAGATCCTCAGGGTCATTACTTGCTATTGTTGCTGGGGAAAGTTGCAAAATGAAAATTAACTGTCGGAGAAGATTGATTCGTTTGATGTCTAACCAGGAGCAGCCTTTTATTGCTGTAAAATGTTGATTTGTCTTGCCTGCAATGACGAGTGAGTGTTAGTGGCACTGAAGGAAGACAGATCCCTGAACAGAACCTGCAGAAACCATCCCCTGAGGGGCTCAGCCCTCTTCCCTCCATCCTCTATGGCTGCAGGAGCGAGAATGAGTGTCTGATTTTACTCATGGGGTGAGAACACATCTGTGGGTGTTCCAGCCACGTGGCAGGGATGGTGGTAAGATCTGGGGCTCTGGATTCAGACACATCTGGGTTCAAATCCAGGCTGGGCCACTTAATAGCTCTGTGCCTGTGGGCAAGCCTCAGTGTCCTCATCTGTAAAATAGAAGGGTCATATCTAATTAAGTCCTAGATTTTAAAGCACTTGGCACAGTGCCTGGCACAGGTTATCAGGGCTGGGTCCAGTTGAAATGATCAAAAGCTGCTGAAATTCAGAACTCCGATCACTTTTGCAATAGCAGCATCGGTCAGGGGGCAAGGATGGGACCAAGGCAGGACAAGAGTCAAGAGAGGGAGCAGTCAGGGAAGTGGAGTGGGAGGTGAACGAGGACAATTTGTTATAATGGAACCATGCCTGAGGTGGGGGTATGGGAGCTCACGCCTATGGGGGGCCGGGCAGGGTGGGCCACTCAGTCTACAGGCCTGGGCCAGGCTAGCTGCTCGGAAAGGGTGAGCAGCCCAGGTCTGCCCCTGCCCAGTGTGTGGCCAGGGGAGCCTCTCCGTGCCCATGCCACTTGTCTTGCTTAAGTGTGGCTAGGAAGGAAGAGGCTGGGCAAGTGCAGCTCCTGCTTGGCTATCCAGGCCTTGGTGGCAGATAGCTATTTTCAGAGGGTTTCCTGGGGCCGGGGAGCAGCCCTTCTCCTCCAGGAGCCTCTGGTCAGCAAGGAGTGAATTTGGCTGCAGGTTGGAGGGCTTCCTCGTCTGCAGGGCCAACCAGGAAGGGGCGGCGGTGACACAGACGAGCGTGTGGGAGGTCTCTGTGTTGGGCGTCTGTCTGCCCGCATGCCTGCCTCTCTGTTGCTCTGAAGGAGGCAGGGGCTGGGCCTGCAGCTGCCTGGGCAGAGCGGCTCCTGCGTGGGACATGGCTCTTCTCTCTGGTTACAGACTCACCACTTCGCTCCCAACCTACCTCCACAGTCAGCGTGGGGCATCAGGCCAGGCCCTCCTGAGCCAGAGAAGACTGTGGAAACCTTGCTCTCCAGGTGGAGTGGCCAGCCTCTGGGAGGTGTTCAGGAATGGGCCCCTAGAGAGTGTGGTGGGCTCAGGCTGGATCTGAGCTGGGCAAAACTGCTTCCAAGGGGGGGCCCACATCCAAGGGACCGAGTGGTGGCGGGATTCCTCCCTCTGGGGTAGTCTCCAGCCTATGGGGCAGGGGTACAGGGTACAAGGGGCAGACAAGATGTAGGGAGGACAGGCAGGAAGTTCCAGCAAGTTTCCGGGCCAAGGAAATGTTGTAGAGAACCAGAGGATGATAGGAAAGAACAAATGAAGGACAAATGAAAAGGCCTTGCCAGGCTCCAGAGTGGGGTGTGTTGAAGTCTGAGGGTCATGGGTCTCACCTGTTGGTGGGGCTGGGCTCTTAGCTCCAGCGTGGGGTGGTACTGCAGCTGCTGGGATGGGAGAGGAGGGTGCCCAGCAGTACCTTCTGTGGGTCAGCGTGACTGGCAATGAAAATGAGGTGAATGAGCATCCCAGGAGCTCATGCTGCCAATAAAACACCTGACCCGGCAGGTGGGCAGCCTGGATTCGGCTCCCAGCTCTGCTGTGAACTTGCGGTGGCTCCTGGACAAGTCCCTTCCCCTCTCTGGCTTTCTGTTTGCTCCTCTGCAAAATGTGAGCCAAATATTTTCAAGCAGTGGCACTCTTTGTTCAAATGAAATATTCCATGAAACCCACTTTTCTTAACTAAGTGAAGTGGGTTGAGGTGAGGAAACCCAGTGGTCTAGCCCATCTCCAAAGCCTACTTCCAAACATAAACAATTGTCCTAGATTTTAAAAATTAATATTTTAAAACCAACTCTTATTGAGCACTTGGTATGTACCAGGCACTGTTCTAAGCACTTTATAAATAGTGACTCAATTCTCACAACCCGAGGGGGAGGGAGGTGGGGAAATAGTCATCAGAGGTGAGGTGACATCTCAAGGTCCCACACCTAGTGAGTGGCACAGCAGGATTCCAGCCCAGGCAGTGGGGTTTAGGATGGGGTTTGCCCTTTGTTCTCGCTGCCTGTAGGTGCTGGCGAAGGGGGCGGCTTGTTCTGCAGGTGAAAGGCCACGGCGCCCACGTGACTTGGTGCTGCACGCTGGAACCCCGAAGTCAGTGTCTGGGGAACCATCCCGTTGGGCCTGGATTCCGAGAGGCGGGATCCTACCCGCTGCCCTCTCATTTCCCAGCTGGCCCACCGCGGCCCCGCCACTCCAAGGCCGGTTTACAATGGCAACGTTGCGCGCCGTGGCGCGTAGGGGAATTGAATGCGGGAGCTTCTCCGCCAGGCACACACTCTAACCACCAAATTTATTTAAGCAGATAAAATGCAGGGGGTGTAATGTCAGATTAATGGATAAATAACCGTTCTGGTTTTTGGCACGATGACGGGGAGCGGTAGTGAGAAGCCTCATTATGTGCAGCTCTGCCTCGAAGAACAAGCCTCGTGCTGCAACCCCAGCACCCGGGCCCGCGAACAGAGCATTAAATTGTTGGAAATGGCTCCCCTTCACTCGCAGAACAAAGATGTTTTCTCCAGAATAAATCGACTCCCTCCCAGCGCGCTGAGCCCTGGTTTCCCACAAACGCAGCCTATGCTCTCGGGGGACGGAGGGCGGGCGATGCCGGCCTGGGAACGCCGCGCAGGGAGCTTCCTGCGGGGGCGGCCTCGGGGCTTCTGGCTCCTGGGCTCTCTGTCGCCAAGCCTCCATGGTAAAGGAGCAAAACTTTAGTTGTGTGGACAACGCGGGAGTCTGGCAGAATCGGGGTTGGAATTAGGGTGCGCTGAAAGGCAGTGTTCCTTGGTTAGGGCTTTGCGTTTTGTGTCCCTAGGTTTGCGTGTCGTTGGCCAGCTGGGCGATCTTCAGGCAAGTTACTTAACCTCTCTGAGCTCAGTTTGTTAACAGTGAAGTGGGGAAGGGGCCCTTCCTAACAGGGCTGTGGTCCAGAGCACGTAAAAAGAGAACTCTTGGGGGTGGAGCCACGTTCCCTTCCTCCGGAAGGCGCCCTCCGCTCTGGCCCTCTGCCAGCATCCATGCCCAAGATGGTGTGGTGAGGTGTGGGGATCCAGGAGGCTGCTGTCCGGCTGGGCCTAGACCCTGTGGCATGGACCAGGAGGCCGAACTGAAGGACGCAAGCTCTTTGAGGTGGGTGGGGGAATAAAGCCTCCTTTCCTGGGTGCCCAAGGTCTGGCCAGTGCCTAGTAAGCCCCTGGCTGGGTGGGATCAGAATCTCAGTGGAGAGCTTGTCTTTGCTCTGGGCCAAATTTAAAGACAGCCATTGCCTCCCAGGGCCATTGTGCTTGGTTTCTGCCTGGCTTCCTGGGCTCAGTAGGAGCAGAGCTCCGAGAGGCTGCTGAGGGGCAGACTAACTGCTTTCAGATCAGCGCCTTTCTTCCCCTCCTTCCTCCTCCTTCTAGAAGGTGACTTGCACAGTGTAAAGAGTGCAGGCTTTGGGGCCAGATTCACCACTGTCACCTCCTGGCTGTGTTACACTGGACACACTGCTTCACCTATCCGAGCCTCAGTTTTCACCTGCGGATGCCAGAATAATGCTTTCACTTTGTGAGACTGGCATGAAGAGTGAAGCTCCTGGGCTGATGTCTGGCACACAGCTCTTTGGGCCCCAGTGTTCTGTAACAAATGCTTATGGAGCACATACTTGTTGCCAGGCTCTGAGATACAATGGTAAGCAATGAAGCCTTCTGTGACCTCCAGGGGTGACTGGGGAGCAGGATGACCTGGATGCTGGTGGCTGCTCGGATGTGTATGTGTGTGTGTGCCACCTCAATGCCCCTGCTCAGGTGACAGTGGGTGACCTGGGGTTTTGCTGCATCCAGCAGGATCTGGCCTTTGGGATGGTGGGTTGCCTCTGTCTTGCGCTGCCTTTTCCTTGTCCTTTTGGCCTTGCTCCTTCTTACCTGCTCCACCCGAGTTTCTCTCTGACCTAACCAAGAGGTTGGAAGAGGAAAACGCCCCTGGCTTGGGGCAGGAATATGGGTCCTAGTGGTTAGTGGAGCACCTCCTTCCCAGTGCATTGGGTGCTCTCCAGGCACTGGGGGCCCAGGTGAGCAAAGCAGATGAGGTCTCTGTCCTTGTGGTGCTTGCAGTCTTCTGAGTAATGACAGCTACTGAGCATTTGCCCAGTGCGAGGCTCTGTGCTAAGTGCTTTTCACATCCGATCCTCACTACGCAATGGATAGTCTGTGGCCAGCTTTGAATCCCACCCCTTTTCCATGCCGGCAGGTCCTGGGGGCCCTTTTTCTCCCCCAGGGGTCCTGCAGGCCCTGCCAGGATAGAGCTCTGGGCTCAGATAGGGGTAGCTTCAAACTTGGTTCTGTCCTGTTATTTTGCAAGTCACATAACTTGTGTAAGCCTCAGTTTCCTCATCCACAAAATTGGGATAATCATAGTACCACCTCCCAGGCTTGTGAGGAGGAAGCACCAAGCATAGAACCTGGGTTGCTGCAGGGGCCCAAGCCCTTTTGGCTGGGTGTTTTGCTCCCTGTGGAGTGGGCACAGAGGCTTCTCTGGGCTTTGCAGCCCCCACCCGGCTTTTTCTTCGGTTTGAGGAACGTGTGTTTAGGAGGCTAGGAGAAGGCTCTCCAGGCAGCACTCCTTCTCCCACCTGCTGGGTCTTTGTTTAGCTCCAAATTAAAGCTAAAGCAGAAAACACAAAACATTTCCTCCATCACAGGTGAAGGAACTGTCTGTCTTATCAGCTCTGGAGCCGAGTGGTTTGGCATGTGTGTGCTGGTAATTGTGGAGTCTGAATGAAGGGGTGTCTCTGGGGACCATGCTTTCCATCACTGTCCGTGTCTGTTATCATGGTTATCTCATTCCCAACCAGGCTCAGGGGAAGTGGGGCTGGGCAAGGATTTTCCATTTTCTGGAGGCTCACATCCCACCTCCGCCTTCTTACTCATTCCGATGGCCCAGCTCTTAACAGCCCTCCCTGGGCTCTGCCTTGAGCCTTCTAGGCATCTGCTACTGGTGTCTATTCCAGTTGTGTCTGTCTGCGTCCCTATGAAGACCAGGAGCTCCTGAAGGTCCCATTAGAGTCCAGGGATTATTGATGAAGCTCCAACCAGGAAGACGGAGTGGGACACATGGTTGGGGTGGTGGGAGCATAGAAGTTCTTAGAGGCAGATCTGGCTTGTAAATCTAGCTTTGTCACTTGTTGTGTGACCTAGGGAAAGTTACCTAACTTCTCTGAGCCTGGCTTTCCTCATTTCTAAAATGAAGGTGTTACTGGTACGTGCTGTTTGTAAGGGTTGGTGTAAGTATTATCATGAAGTAATATCCACAGTCTGTAGCTGAGTGCCTGGGATGGAATCAGTGCTTTCCAACGCTGGCCCAAAAGTGTCAGGAAGCCATGTGGGTGGTACTCAGATTTCCCTGTTGAAGGGAGAACAGAGAACAAGGTGCAGGAGAGGAAGGCTGGTTGTTGCCCTGACTACTCCACACAGGTGTTCCATGGGGTGAGGGCAGGCTCACTGTTATCTCAGGAGCAGCTAGAGACCAGTTCACACTAACCAAGCTCAGAAGAGACTGATTTTTGGCTGAACACAACCAGCATATTAATTCACAAGGAGAAACCACTGCCTGGGCTCTCATGTGCTTCCCCACTGAGAAATCCTAGAGAGCCAGGTGACTAGGTGCTTCCCACTGAATGGAGGAACCTGCAGAGGGACTGCTGGTGGGTCTCAGGGGCTTCTTGATCACTATTTGGAGCCTGCTATGGAAGAGGTCAGAGTGTGGCCTCTATCTGGCCTCTTCCTCTCAGTTCACTTTCCTTACTGGACTCTCTTCCCTTTGCCTTCTGCTGTCTTTCCTCCCCTGTCCCTGCCATTTGTGCAGACTCGCACATGCATGTGCGTGCACACACATACACACACACAGACATGTGTTATTAGGAATGCAACTGGACTCTGCACTTGATTGAATTTGAAATAATTGACTTCATTTCTGATTTGAAACTTACAGATTCCCCACTCCCCTATGTTGGCAGTATCCAAGTTTTTCCTTGACAATTTGTATTTTTAAATTAATATATTTATACAACCTCATATGTAATGATATGGATGTATTTACATAATTTAATGATATTCTTTAATAATTCAGAGACATTCAACTTTCTGTATGCATAGTTTACACTCACACAAGGGAGGAAAGTCATTAGTTGTCATCAGTGAACATGGACAGGTACAGATTAAGGAGAGAGGAGAGAGAGAGAGAGAGGTAGAGAGAGAGGTAAAGACTGCAGAGGTCTGGAAATAATCTTGTCTTTACATTTTTGGGTTAAACTGTTAGGGCTGACAGCTTGCAAAGAGGTCAGGCTAGGCCACTTGCCCTAGGGCAGGGGGCTGGGTCGTCAAAGGAAACAGCTTCATGTTCTTATAGCTCCTCCTGCAGCTTTAAGGGCACAGCTGGGCAGCACATGTTGGCCTGTGTCCAGCCATCAGTGCCCACCTTTGTGAGGCCACAGCTGCTCTGTTTTCCTCATTAGAGGTTCTCTCTTTCTCTTTGAAATTTAAGCATTGTTCAGTTATGAAACTTAGCATTAATTTCTGTGCATAAACTAAGACTGGTTGTGTCCTTTTGATTTCTAATCTCAGTTCTTCGTTCAGTTCCAGGAATTTTTCTATTGAGTTGATGATCAGCTATGATCAGTTTCTTATGTCTTCTTTGGAAATCGTGTCCCTGTAATTGGGTTCTCCCTGCATTTTCTCTTGTATGTGTCATCTTTCACATTACAAAAAGCCTCCACTTACTCCACTAAGTAAGTGGATATGTGGAGTAGATTGTCTGGATATGTGGAGTAGATTGTTTCATTGTTCAAAATATCCACTGCTTCTCTCTGTGGGAGGATTTACAGGCTGCCCTGACGATGTCATCCTTGGCCATGTGACTTGCCAGGGCCAATGAAGTGAGGGTGAAAGTGACAGAGGCCTCTTTTGAATAGAAGCTCTAAGAGCTGCCACATGGTTTGTTTTTCCCTCTGCCATGAGAGATGGGGGCTTCTCCCTCAAGCCTGGGTCTTGGAATAAAGATGCTGTGGGACAGAGCTGCAGCCAACCTACCATAAACAACCTACAAAAAAAGTGTGAGAGGAAAATCACTTTTTGCTGATTTAAGCCACTGAGATTTTGGGGTTGCTTGTTACAATAGCATATCTTAGCTTAAACTGACAAATACATTTCTCAAATATATTCTTTGTTTCACTGGTATGGTTTCTTGGCAATACCAATTTTGTTTTTTACAGCTTCCAACAGTGGTTCTATTAGAATCATACAGATATTAATTTTGTTTTGAATTATATAATTCAGCTGATTTTTTTTATCTTTGAAAATAATTGGTAGTATTTTTCTAAAATCTTATGCTCTATATGTGAGTCTGTTTTAGGGTTGGCTATTCTCATGAAATTTTAAAACTGGACTGTAGGGATTTTTATTTCCTTTACCTATTTACTGTACTTTGAGTCTTCTCTGTTGTTTCTTCCTATTTTGCTGAGGGGTTTAGAAGCCTCACTGGGGTAGAAAACTAAGTTGTGGGGCTGGAGGCGGGACACCAACCAGCACCCTTGTTGGTGGCAGGAAGCCTGCAGTTAGAGACTGGGCATGTGTTTTGCTCATTGCTGTTGGTGCTGCTGAGGAAGGGGGGAACATCCTTGGCATTGCTCCCCTGTTCTTTATCTTCCTGGAGATAATCCTTTTGGGTGTCTGGAGTTGGCGCTCATGTCATCTTCACACTTAGTCTGCCTTCTCCCAGGCCCTCTCTGGGTCCCTCAGCCATGCCCCATGATGAGTTCTGTGTCCTATACATCTGCCTGGCTGTTCCCTTCTAATTCTTCCCCATAGTATCACTATCCCTACTGAATGTAGAGCCCAGAATGGATCTCAGCGCTCAGCTGCCATCTGGACTGTTTGGAGGGGATCTCTCCCTCCTTAGCCAGGGTATGATATCATGAATTCACACAGTGGTGGCCACATCAGTCTGTTGGCTCATATTAAGCTTAAAGGTGGTTGCACCCAGATCTTCTCCCACAAGCTCCTAGTTGAGACTTTTCCACCTGTTCTTATGTCTGTGACTCTCAATCCATCTCTGTTGAGTTCTGTTTTGCTCATTATGGCCCATTGGTCCAGATGGCCAGATCTTATTGTATCCCACACACTGTATTCACTCTCTGTCAAGTGGAATCAGTAGCAATCAATATCCTCTGCAGTCATTCATAAAACTGTTGAGCAGACAGGTCTGAGGATAGAGCCCTAAGGCCTATCACTAGAGACTCCGCCAGTTGTTATCTCTGAATGCACCTAATTGCACTAGCACTCAGCCCACCTCAGAGAGGACTGTGTGAATACCTCATTGAAATCCAACTCTGCGTCAAAGCCTAAGGTTGCTGACTCTTGAGGTGCTTTAGTCAGTGTTTGGGAAGAAACAGATCACGTATTCCAAAGGGGCCCTGAACAGATTTGAATACAGAGGAACCCAGCAGGGACAGGGAGGCACTCAGGGGGTGTCAGTGCTAGGGAGCTGCACTATCCCTGGGCCTGAAGGGACAGAGGCTGTGTTGCTGAGCCTGAGAGAAGGATGCAGCAGGCAGAGGGGGGCTGCCAGTGGGAACTGTGTCCTTCATTGGGGAACACAGCTACTGTAAACCCAGGCCCAGCTCAGCCCTCTGATCTGCTGATGCTTCCCTGTGGCTGAAGCCAGGTAGAAGCCAAGGGGCAAGGGAGCCCAGGAGCTGAGTCCATAGAGGCCAGCCTCGCAGGGCACACAACAGAGTGGACGGGAGATGCCAGCAGAATAGGCAGCTCACCAGGTCAGGCTGTGATCTCATGCGCTTCTCTAATCCTCCATGTTGTGCTGCACTAGGTTACTTGTTAATGTCCCAAAGAGTCTTGTGAATTATATATACATATATGAAGAGAGAGAGAGAAAGAGAGGTCCCTTGGGATGGAGAGAGAGAGAGAGCTTCTCTGTCAATCGTCACTTTTGGACCCTCTTGCCAACAGGGTGAGTTTAATTGCAGTCATGGGGACATGATGACATTTCATTAATTAATTAATTATTTAGAGACAGGGTCTCACTCTGTCACCCAGGATGGAGTGCAGTGGTGCCATCGTGGTTCACTGTAGCCTCAGACTCCTGGGCTCAAGTGATCCTCCCACCTCAGCTTCCTGAAATGCTGGGATTACAGGTGTGAACCACAGCACCCTGAGACATTGATATCATCTTAGCAAATTCAGTGCCCATGGGAGCCAACTGGACTGTTCCTTGTGGGAGCAGAGCCCCTGCCCTGCCCAGAGATGCAGCCTCAGGGTGACAATAGGGGAAAGAAGAGCAGTCAGAGTTCCTAGGAGTTGGAGCTATTGGGTGGGGGCCCATGGAGTCACCCTTCTGTCCAGGGCTGTCCTGAACAAGACACACAGACAAAATTCACGCAGACCTGCCTGTGCGGCTGGAAAAGCTGTGCCAACTACTGCTGAGCTGGAAGATTTTTGTTTCATGCCTGTGTTTTAAGGAAAGGCAAGGGCTGTGATCTGAATGACCCTGGGATCCTCTCCAGGAGCCCTGGTTACCAGCTGTTGTGCACACCATGGGGTAGGCTGTGTAGTGGTTGGGGGTGCAGCAGCTTCAGAAGACAGGGCAGACTGTGTTGGACATGGGAGGTGAGATGTGGTGTGTGTAGAGCTGGGCAGCCCAGGCGAGGCCCCTGGGGCTCCTGCTCAAGTGGTCTGTCCACCTGCCGACTCAGCCCAGCACATGTGAGTGCACACAGCCATCTCTCTAGCTCTGATATCCTAGCTGATAGGACAAAACCAAATCCTTATGGGGACAGTGCTGGGGACACCCTAGGTCCCCAGGGGGCAGTGCACGTCCTCTCTGAGGTGATGACAGGTGTCAGTTTGCCAGTGCCACAAGGCCGGGCACCGGGCAAGAGAGCTTGCGACTGCAGGAGGAAAAGGGTGACCCGAGCCACGGGTGCACAGAGCCTAGCCAGATGTGCACACAGGTGGCAAGGGAGCTCAGCCACTGCATCCCGAGGGTGGTGATCACAGGGAGGGCCTCCTGAGGGGCTAGTATATGAGTGTCAGGGGACATTGACCTTGGCTTTAGTGCGCTTCTCTAAAAGTGCTACCCAGCCTCCAAGTTGTGCTGCACCCAGTTACTTGTTAATGTCCCAAAGAGTCTTGTGAATTATATAGGCATTGATCCCTTGGGATGGAGAGACAGCTTCTCTGTCCAGCTTCTCTGGACACAGTTTGTTTTAATTATTAATTTTAAGGTACAGATACAATATAGATGCATGACAGAATATTTGAAAAAGAAAGAAAAGAAAAACATGTTTGCATCTTGGCTTGCTTCTTTGCATGCCCTTCTTAAATACTTGTGATTTCCCAGGGAGTGGGGGACAAGGGTGTGGGGTGACATCCAGGTGGGTGGGGAGACCCTGGAGCAGGAGACACAGTGGGAAAGGATCAGGGAGAGTGGCTATGACCAAGGGCAGGCCTGGTCTTGGGGGTGTGGAGGCCAGGCTCAGGCTGGAGTTGTCTGCCCTGGGCTTCCTCATGTGGCTTGCTCCAGGGCCTGGTCCTTATCTGGGCTTCCTGAGTCCTGGACGCTTTCCCCTGCTTTAGTGAGGGTCCCTCAGGAAAGGCCAGCCTGCTTGGGGATCCCTGGCTGGGGCTGTGCAGCCGGCACTGGTTCAGCCAGGTTTGCTTGCAGGAACTCTTGTCTCCTAGGCATTTCTGTGGTCCAGTGGGGAGCTGCTGGGCATCTGACAGGTGATGGGCAGCCCCAGGCTTCAGCGGCTCTGCTTTAGTGGCAGCACAGCTGGAAGCCTACTGGGCCCTGCCTGCCATTGTGGAGAATCACACAGGGCCAGGGTGTGGCCCCAGCTGCACGAATCATCTAGGAGTGTGTGAACACTGACTCCAGGCTCCCACACTATGGGGCTGCAACGTGAGTATCAAGGTTTTTGAAAGCTACCCAGGTGATTCTAAAGAGCAGCTATGGTAGTTCTCAAATTTTATGTGCATCCGTCACCTGGATCTTGTCAAAAGACACAATTACAGAACCCCACCTCAAAAGTTTCTGATTTGCTAGGTTTGTCTGAGAATTTGTAAGAAATTGAAATCTAATAAGTTCCCAGGAGATGCTGGTGTTGCTGGTCTGGGGACCCCGCTTTGAGAACCTCTGGCCTGGATGAAGATGATGTGGGAAATTCTGGTTACCTCCAGAAGGCAAGGGCAGGTGTCAGCTCCCTCAGGTGGTGAGGGCAGGTGTCAGCACTCACAGGTGGTGAGGACAGGTGTTGGTTGTCTCATGGGGTTGTGAGGGAGGAGGCTGGCTGTCACAGGTGCTGAGGGAAAGTGTTGGTTGCTATCCTGTGCTAAGGAAAGGTGTTTGCTGTCATGCACATAGGTGGTGTAGGAGGGTGTTGCCTGTTATCAGTAATGAGGAAAGCTGTTGGCTGTAGGTCTGGGTGGCAAGGGAAGGGGGTGGCGGTGACAGGTGACAAATCAAGGTGTTAGTGTTGGTGGGTGGTAAGGAAAGCTGTTGGCTTTCTGTACAGGTGGTGAGGGCAGGTGCTGCCTGTCTCAGATGGAGCGGGAACTAGCTGGCAGTCACATACCTGAGGTGAGGGAAGGTATAGCTTTGTCATAGATGTGAGGGTTGGTGTCAAGTGTCACAGATGGTGAGGGAGTTGTTGCTGTGTCATGGATCATGAGGGAAGGTGGTGACGGTTACAGGTGGAGAGGGAAGGGGCTGGCCCTTCTAGCTGGCTAACACGGACATCAGCCTATTTCCCACTGAGGCTGAAGTTGCCTCCAGCTCCCACGTTCCCTCGTGTGTCTGTCCTGATCCCCTTTCCTGATGCCCTCCAGGCCTGGCCTTCTTGTCCTCCCACGCTGCAATGTAGACCAAGAAGGTGGGTGGAGCTCCAGGGCCTGGCTGGGTGGGTGTGTCTCTTGGCCTGGGAGAGAGGAGTGTTGGAGTGGGCTGGGGAGCGGCAGTGTGCAGCTCTGTGCTGGGGAAGTGCTTTGCACAATTTCATGCTGGCCTTCAGTAATGCATTCACCACGGAACGATGGCCCCAGGAAGCCTCACTCCCTGCACACATTCAGGAGGCACATTTCAATGCAGAAGCCACAGGAAGAGCATTCTCATCTCTGTCTTTTATCATCAGTTTCCAATCAAGAATCACAGCAGCCTGTGTCCTGGGGCTCCAGCCTGGTGTCTGTGGGGAAAACAGTTCTCCCAAGAGCAGGCCTCCAATGCAGAGATGCAGGATATGGAACCCGGCTTTTGGAGATGGCCACATGCAGATGAGCTGATCTTAGGGGAAAAGACAGAGCTGTCAGCCTGGCTGTGTCTGATGTCCCTGGTTTCTATAGCTACAGTAAATGTAATTACCAAAAAGTAACCCTTTTTGGATTTCATTGTAACCTCAGAGAGCTAATGACATTTACTGGGTTTCTAGCGATCTGGGACAAAATACTCATTTTAAATTTAACATGAGTAATGCCATTTTCCATCTTAGTTAAGTACTTTGTGTCATAAAAGAGTTATCTGCCCAGAGCCCCTGGTTCTGTCAGTAAACATATTACAAATATTATCACCACTTATTTTCTGGATGAAAGATGTGGCAAAGGCCCAGAGAAACACTCCTCCTTTACATTTATGACTTTGCTTGGAGACTCAGCAAATTCGGCATGAAATCATTGTGGAGGTAATTCAGACTGTGCACCAATATCTCACACTCAGCTGGAGGCCCCCAGAGACAGTAATGTTATCTTAGGGAGCACAAACTATGTAAATACATCCTTCTACCACCCGACCACAGTAGGCGTCAGGTGGTGTCACTTGGCTACCAACAAAGGTGACAGATGCTGAGTGTCTTTGGTGTAGAAAAATGGAAGTCATTGACTGCAGCTTGTTAGGGGGAAGATGAGTTTCTTCTCCATTCCTGGAGACATCCAGAATTTGCACACCAAAGTAGAGATGGTGTCAAACCACGTATTTATTTATTCATCTGTTTATTCATGCACTTTGCCGATCCATTCACACAGACCCGTAAGTAATCCTTACAGTGCAGTGTGATGGGTATTCTAATAGAGGGATGTACTAGGCTTGCTGCAATTGAGGAAGCACAGATTAGGAGGCACATGAACTGCCTGGGGAGTCCCAGGAGGCCCACAATGAAGGTGATGTTGGACCAGGCCTGGATGGATGTGACTGAGTTGGACAGCCCGAGGCTGAAGGAAGACACTGCAGGCTGGGCGTGATATTAACACTCTTCTTGGGCCACATCCGGGTCTCTGCTGGAGTGAGGACTGGCATTGCCCTGCCTCCCCTAGAATCCAGCACTGCTTCACAGGTCCAAGGCAGAGGGGAGAGCACCCGAGGGCCGTGGGTCAGCTGGACCTGGGCTCTGTATCTGGCTCTGCTCTACTTAGTAGTGGAGCAACTTCAGGTAAGGTCAGAGCCTCAGTTTCCTCATGTATGGAATGGGGACACCCATACCAACCTCTGCAAGTGATAGTGAGGATGACATCTAACCATAGCCCAAGATGCAGGTGCCACTGCTGGTCTTGCTGCAGGTGACTCCTTTAGGCAATGAGAGTGCCTATCCCATGGGGGAGGTTTGTGCTCACAGGATATTCCTGTGGGAGGTTTGTGCTCACAGAGTGCTCTAAGACAGCCTAGCCCTGAGCTGCTCAGGGCCAGGCAAAAGTGTTTTTAGATATGAATGTCAGGCCATACAGGTGCTAGGCATCTGTGCCTCCTGACCCCTGGTGAAGGCCTGTTTCACTCTGGCTGATGCCTGGTCCTGGCTCTGACACTTGTCAGCAGTGATTGGCAGATTCTGAAGTGTGAGAACATTGGAGGAGGAGCTTCTGAGCTTCCCTTCCTGGGTCAGTGCCCAGCCCTGATCCCAGAGCCCCAGGCCACTCCTGTCAGGGGCCTGATGTTCTAGGGAGGCAAGCAGAGGGCTGTAAATCTAGGGTTTTCCAGGAAAAGCTGAGGTAGTAGCTCTGCAAGGCTTGAGGGACCAGCTCCTGCAGACATGAGGGACCTGAGCCTCAGGTGTGAGGACCGGCCATGGCCCCAATGCTGTCAGTAATTTGGCATAAATATGTTATATTGCGTATAAAAATACATGCGATTTTTAAGCATTCCTTAGATTAGCCTGCCGAGTGCCCCACTGGGGAGCCAAAACACAGCACACTCACACAAGCTGCCCACTGCTCACTGAGACCATTTGTCTTGGCTGATGAATACACTGCAATGCTGAAACTGTCCTGAATGGCTCTTCTTCCAAGAAGGCCTGTGCATGGGGATGGTAACTGTAGAAACAGAGGGGCTGCTCAAAGGCAGCAGGAGGGGAAAACTTAATGTTGAGGGGATGCTGGAGAGGTACCTCGGCCAATCCTCTGCCTTTGCTTAGGGCCACCTTGAATGCCTGGAACAGAGGGAAACCTGCCCTATTCCCAGTCTGGAGGAGACTGCATGGAGGAGATTTTGGCCACTGGAAGCAATGTCCCCACTGGCTTTTGCCTTTGCCTCTTCTTTATGTGACCTTCCTGTTGACTCATACATGCATGCATCCATCCACCTACTCACCCATCCATCTATCCACCCACCCACCTACCCACCCATCCATCCATTCACCCATCCACCTACCCACCCGTTCATCCATCCTTCCACCCACCCATCCATCCATGCATCCATCCATCTATCCACCCACCCACCATTCACCTACTCACCTATCCATCCATCTACCCACCCATTCATCTATTCACCATCCATCCATTCACCCTTCCACCATCCATCCATTTATCAAACATTGATGAGGAGTTACTGTACCAGGAACTGGGGATTGGAAGGTTCTATTGTAGGGAGACAGACATAGAAGCACACATATATTAGAGGACCTGGAGGCCCAGTGATGGAGGTGGTGATTGGAGGCTTTCTCAAGGAGGGCCATCTGAACATTAGCAAAGTGGTGGTTGAGGGAGAGGAGTTTCAGGCAGAAGGGACTGCCTGGGCAAAGGCATAGAGGCCTGAAACAGCCATCTTCCTGTGGGAGGGGGGTGGGGGGGTAGAAACGGAGGTGAGTCGAGGTGTGGGGAAGACAAATGGAGGTGGAGTGTGGTAGGAGAGGAGCTTGGGTGGTAGTCAAGATCCTCAAAGGGGATGCCAACTGTTGTGCGGCTGGTCTGAGGGCCAAGCTAGGGGCACAATCAGGTCTGTGTTCAAGTAGATTTGTCTGATGTCAGAGACTGGAGAGGATGAGGTGTGGGATAGGAGGGTCCAAGGATGGATCCAAAGGAGGCTATGACTCAACTCTAGAGAAGTCCTTGAAGGTAGGACTGATGGTGACCTTGGGACTCACTAGCCTGTGTGTGGCCAAATGCCAAGGCCTCTCTGATCTCCCAGGTCTAACCCCAGGGCATAGGTCCTGCTGCCAAGGGAGGGGCACCCTGGGATCCCCCATCCTCTAAGAAATAGGGAGGTCTCAGTATGGGACCCTCTCCCCACCTAATCGTGGCTTTCCAGGCATCATGGCTGTCAGAAGGGGAAGATATTTGGGAACAAGAGGGTTTTCTGGGAGCCCTTGTGGACTGCCCTGCACCAAAGTTAAGTGCCAATCTCGGCCCCCTGGTGGTCTTGGCTCCTCCAGTGAGGGAGGCAGCTATCAGACAGGCTGGCTCCTTCTCCCTGGGAAACTGAGGGTGGGGGTGGCCCTGTTTCCTAGGGCCTGCACGGCTCGAGTGTTGTGAGCTGATTTGCTTTTTCAGCTCCTTCAATCTTGATAGCAACTGAGAGGTAAGAATTGTCATGCCCAGGCGGGGTACCGTATTCCTAACACTTTGGGAGGCCAAGGCAGGTGGATCACTGGAGCCCAGGAGTTCAAGACCAGCCTGAGCAACATAGCGAGACTCCGTGTCTACAAAAAATACAAAAATTAGCTGGGTGTGGTGGTGCATGTTTGTAGTCCCAGCTACTCGGGAGGCTGAAGTGGGAGGATCGCTTGAGCCCAGGTGGTGGAGGTTGCAGTGAGTTGAGATTGTGCTGCTGCAGCCTGGGCAACAGAGTGAGACCTTGTCTCAAAAAAAAAAAAAAAAAAAAAAAAAAAAAAAAAAAAAATAAAAAAGAATAGTCATGCCCAATTTACAGACAGGGAGCAGAGGTCTAGAGAGATTTGGATTTATCCAAGGTTTTGTACGACCAGTGCAGAAAGAAAACTTCTTTCAAGTCTGCTGATTCTGAAGCTCATAGTTATTTTTTGTTGATTCATAATATAATATTATTGTTTTAACCACTCCAGGTTGCAATTCCTCCGCCCTCTCCCTCCCAGTTTGGTTCTGTAGATCTGTCTGAATATGGCTACCTGCTGAGGTGGGGCCCAGCGTGGCAGTGGGTGGTGCTGTGGGTGGGACCTCAGTGCTCAGGCAGCCCCAGCCTGCTGCAGGGGTGAAGGTGGGTGAAGGTGACTCCCGCTGGCAGGAGCTGCCTCATTAGATGGTGCCTTTGCCATCTGAAGCCACTGTGTCTGCACCGTCTGCCTACTTTGTGGAAGTGGCTTTGGTTTATTGGGAAGGAATTTAATAAGCAAGCAGTGATTCTGAACATTCTGGGGGAAGTGAGAGGCAGTTTGAGTGGTGGGCAGCCCCCTCTATTGGGCCCCTCAGGGGCAGTTCTTGTTGATCCCCCATCTCTGTGGAGGTTGTGGGGGGATCTGGTTGTCAGGGTGGTCATAACCACATTCTGGCCCTGCTTGGTGGATCTGGAGACAACTACCAACACATGTTTGCTGTTCAGAGGGCTTGGTCTTGGGCTCAAGTTGGTCCCTTCAGACTCTGTCTGGGCTCTGTGCATATGCCAGGCCTCCTTGAAGGAGTAGTGCTGGGCCATCCCTCTCTTGTTCATGGCTGGGTGCTCCCTAGGGTCTCAGGGGCCTAGCCAGTGCTAGTCTCTGCTCTGTCTAGTGTGCTTGTTCCCACATTCCTTGGCACTTCCCCCTCTCAATCCCAAACTCTAGCTCCCACCTCTCTCATCTTAGTTTCTCAACTTTGAAAAAACTTTTAGGGGTAGTCATGGCCCCTTATTGGAAGACCCGGAGCCTTTCCTTCTAGCCTTCTGCCCTTGGAGACTGCTTAGCCAAACTTTCACTGTTATGGGGCTGGTTTGGTCTCTTTTTCAGTGATTAGTTTGAGAATTTATCTATCCATCCATTCATCCATCTATCTATTAATCCTTCTATCCCTCTTTCTACCCACCCATCCAACCATCCATCCATTCATCTACTCATCTGTCCATCCATCCATTCATCCATCATCCATCCATCCATCCATCCATCCATCCATCCATCTGTCCTTCCATCTACCCACCCATCTATTCATCTGCCCACCCATCCACTCATATATCCATCCATCCATCCATCCATCCATCCATCCATCCATCCATCCATCTGTCCATCCCTCTGTCCTTCCATCTACCTACCCATCTATTCATCTACCCACCCATCCACTCATATATCCATCCATCCATCCATCCATCCATCCATCTGTCCTTCCATCTACCCACCCATCTATTCATCTGCCCACCCATCCACTCATATATGCATCCATCCATCCATCCATCCATCCATCCATCCATCCATCCATCCATCCATCCCTCTGTCCTTCCATCTACCTACCCATCTATTCATCCACCCACCCATCCACTCATATATCCATCCATCCATCCATCCATCTATCCATCCATCCATCTATCCATCCATCATCCACCCATCCATCCACCTACCCACTTGTCCACTTGTCCATCTGTCCATCTGACCATCAGTCTATCCAGTCATTGAACCAACATGTATTTACTGACACCTGTGGTGTTCCAGGCACGGTGTCAGGCAGCATGGACCCAAAAAGAGATGAGGCTCATTTCTAATTGGAGAAGCAATGTGCAGAGGAGACATCAGTCATTCTTATGGGACCATATTTAGTGATCCAAGGATGCCACAGGGCTTGGTGAGCTGTCCAAGGGCTCTGAACAAACCAGTGGACTCATCACAGTGATTGTTACTGAAGGTGAGTGGGGAGGGGCATGTAGGAGCCAGCACTGGCTGGGGGAGGCCCTGTGTGGGGGTTGGCTTTGGAGAGGTGGCTGCTGTGAGAACACCAGGCTTAGAATAAGCTTTCAGGCCATGCCATTCCCTGTGGGTGGCAGGGTTGTCAGGAAGACAAGAGGGGGCTCTTGTGCAAGGTACGTGGGGGTGGGACAGGGTTCTGGGCAGTGGAGGGAGGATGGAGGGACCTGGAAGAGGAGGCAGGGGCTTTGAGGAGGCTCGGGGTTAATGGTAGGGAATGCCAGCAAGGGGAGATAGCTCAGTGGTCCCCATGTGGATGGGCAGATTCTCAGGCTCCTCCTCTTCCCTGTGAACTGGCCCAGGTGCGGCCAGGTTGTGGTGGCTGAGACCCAGCTGGAGTCACTGTCAGGAGCTCCCTTTCTTGTTCCTTCTGTTGGTGGCCAGGGCTGGGATCCTCTCAGGTACCAGACAGGCCAGGCCGTCCTCAGAGAGAGGCCACGGGAGAGCGAGAAGTGTCCACACAGGGCCCTCAGGGAGCCCAGGTGGACCATGGCTTCACAAGGCCCTGTGGCTTTACCTGCCTGGCTGTGGTTAGTGGGGTCAGGGAGTGGCAGGGCCGGTGAGTGCAGCCGAGGGGAGAGCATCCTTTGCCCTCCAGGCTGGCTCTAAGTCAAGGCCAGAGAGGTTCTGGAGCAGCACAGGCCCTGGTTCCCAGATTCTGGTGGCACTGACCTTTCAGCCTCGTGGCTCCCTGGGAGAGCAGAGCTGGGAAGGACCCTTGTGTTTTTCCCTGACCCTGGGTCGTCTTGGCCCCCAGGCACATGGGTACCTGCCCCAGCTTTTGGTTCACCTCTCCCTTTTGCATGGGTTGTGGTGGGTTTGGGAATATGCGTGCACACTCTTGACATCTGTCTTGGGGAGGCTGGCTGCTGCAGCTGGAATGGGGACCATGAGGGTTCCCTCTTCCTGCCTTCCCTGGCTTCCTGTGCTGCCCCAGCCTTCTTCTTCTGCTGACCTCTGGCCTGTGGCTTTGTGAGTGCCCAAGGCCGGCCAGCTGTGGCTGGCGGGAAGCGGGGCTTCCTTTCTGCCCAAGCTTCTCATGGGAAAGTGGGGCAGGGACAGCTTTGGGGCAGGTGAGTGGTGGCTGCTCACTCATGTGGCTTCAAGGATCACCTGAGATGCCCACTCACCACTTGGGGACAGCACTGTCAGAGGCAGTTCCTTTGGGTGGGGCCTTCTCTGTTTTGCAGAGGCCACCAAGGAATGGAGTAAAGCGAATGGTAGAGGAGGAATGGAGTAAAGCGAATGGTAGAGGAGGAATGGAGTAAAGCGAATGGTAGAGGAGGAATGGAGTAAAGCGAATGGTAGAGGAGGAATGGAGTAAAGCGAATGGTAGAGGAGGAATGGAGTAAAGCGAATGGTAGAGGAGGAATGGAGTAAAGCGAATGGTAGAGGAGGAATGGAGTAAAGCGAATGGTAGAGGAGGAATGGAGTAAAGCGAATGGTAGAGGAGGAATGGAGTAAAGCGAATGGTAGAGGAGGAATGGAGTAAAGCGAATGGTAGAGGAGGAATGGAGTAAAGCGAATGGTAGAGGAGGAATGGAGTAAAGCGAATGGTAGAGGAGGAATGGAGTAAAGCGAATGGTAGAGGAGGAATGGAGTAAAGCGAATGGTAGAGGAGGAATGGAGTAAAGCGAATGGTAGAGGAGGAATGGAGTAAAGCGAATGGTAGAGGAGCTGCAGTGATGATGGTGACAGGCCGTGGGAATGGGTGACTGTCTGAGGGGTAGGTGCTGGGACATGAGCCCTAGCATGGGCAGTTTCCTGACTTCCCCAGGCCACTGGCCCAGTTGCCCTCAGGGGTTTCTGTGCCAACTCTGGGAGAAGCAGGTGGGTAGTGTCCCCTGTTCCCTCCCCTGGCTTAATCCACTCCCCCAGAGCCCAGGAGAGGAGTTTCCAGGTAGTGGGAGCCGGACACAGGCCCATCGGTCTACAGGGAGCCCCAGGCTCTGTACCAGGCCAGGTTCTTAGTGCCTAAGGTCCCCCGCCATCGCCTCAGGAGGAGAAAGGAAAAAATGAAAACATGGAATCAGTGCAACAGGGGTCTAATTACCCTGGGTAGCATCAAGCCTCCAATTTTGGGCCCTGGTGCTCCTTTTAATTTGGGGTGTTTAAATATTTACCTGCAATGGAGGGGAAAAAATCTTTTGGGCTGCAAGGCTATTCTGGCAGCAATGCACTGAGAAATTCATTAAACCACAGTTAATTAGGGGATGAAAGATACATATATAGCTCATTAGCTCAACCCACATAATTTACATCTCTGAGGATATTCGAGGACTAGCTCAGCTTAGGCTCTCGGAAATGGTGTCTTGAAAGGAAACCTCTCACTTTGGCTATTTCTTTGGGCATGTGGCATTAGGGAGGGGGCCATGGCTGCCGTCTGTCTGTCTGCCTGTCCATCCACGAGAGGGTGAAGGGGCCCAGGCCTCACTGCCTCTTGTGTTCCCTGCTGGAGCCAGAGGTGAGGCTGACTGGCTGTGCTCCTGCTGCCAGGGATGATTAATGAGGGGGCGGCAGCCTCCTTGCAGGCACACTGCTTAGCATAATGGTGCGGTGTCTGAGCGGGCTTTAAGCTGCATCAAATCCGGTTTCTAGATCGGAGACATTATCCCCGATTTAATCTGTAATAGTCAGAGAAATCAGGGCGGGAGCATCAGATCCACGTGTCTCTTACCAGACAATAGTTCCTGTTCTGGCGCCTGCCTGGGGCCTCTGAGGGGAATTAGGAGGCCTTGGCTCTGCTGAATCTGTGGCCAGGCCTTGCACACACAGCAGGCCCCGCAACTCTGCCCCCTTGAAGGGCTGCTCCTCTGTGCCACTGTCCCACCAACTTGGGGCTATGACAGGATTACTGACCTTGCTAAGGGTTTCTGCACAGTTGTCATCTTTTGGTGGATATTGGTAGGAAGTGCAGTTGGTTTAAAAAAAAATTCGCTGGCCAGGTCCCACTATCAACCCTCACCCTGATTATGCCCCCAATTGAGGAAGAGAGATAAGGAGAGGAGCTGTGTTTGCATGTCCATGTATATGTGTATACAGGTGTGCACACATACATGTATACATATATGTATATATGTATATATGGGAACGTGTGTGCATGTATGTGCAGGTATGTATGCATGTGCTTGTGTGCACATGTGTGGCACATGTGTGCAGAGATGGTGGCGAGGACTGGGGAAGGCTGGATTAAATGTCCTGAGGGATCGGCTTGGCCCCTGCTCGGCCCTGACATCTGCCCATGTTGTGCTGGGGGCTGCGGGTGAATGGAGGTTGGCCAGAATCATACTGGAAGGTGTGAACCCCATGCTGTTAATGGGTGGCGCTGGCATTTTGGGCAAGCAACTTTCATCTCCAGGTCTTGATTTCCTCATCTGTATACTGGCAGCAGCAATCCCTCACTCAGGCTATTTTCGAAATAAGGGAGATGATACAATTGACACTCTTTCTCCAGGGCCTGGCATGGAGGAACTGCTCCCTATGTGTTAGCTCTTTTCATTATTGCTTTTTGTTCTTTACTACTCTGAGCCTCAGTTTCCTCCTCTGTTAAGTGGGGTTGCCTAGCTCACAGGGTGGTATGAGGAGCTGAGTTCCCATTGGCACCGGACACACAGGACCCAGACAGCTGAGTGGCTTTGGGCCATGTCAATGAATGAGGAAGGGTGGGCACAGCCTGACAGTGCTTGGCTCTCCAGGCCTGGTTAGGGCCGAGGAGTAACTGAGCCCCTAAAGACTCCATCTGAGGATGCCTGACCCCTATCCTGGCCTCCCCCAGTGGAGACCTACCCTATTGAGCACGGGTCTGCACAGCCAGGCCTCTGGGCCTTGGTGGTACTGCCTACTGGCAGGTCCTCTTCCTCTTCTTTTGGGTTTGCACCTGTTCCTGATGGCACCCACACCTGCATCGGGTTCCTTGATATGAACCACCACCACTATCAGACAGCAGCAGCAGCACCGAGAATTACAGTTGATATGCATTCTGCTGGAATTGGCATCTTCACACCCATCCTGGGAAGTGGGCATTATTATAACTCTTGTTTTACAGGTAAGGAAGCTGAGACACAGGGAGCTTGAGCCTGGTCCCAGCATAGGCCTGCTGGAGGTGGGGAGTTTGGTGAGGCGGGTGGGGCTGGATGAGGAGCTGATGGACAAGCAGTGTCCATCGGCTGTCAGTACCAGATCCCTGCCCTACCACTTGTTACTGTGACTGTGGGCATGTTACCTCTCTGTGCCTGAGTTTCCTCATCTGTGGCCTGGATGTCATTACTCGGAGGATGGAGCAAGGTCACCATGCAAAGCACCAGTATCTGGCACATGGAGAGCTCTGATTCTTGGGAGTAGGGTGTGAAGAGTGTACTCCTGGAGAGGCCCTTTTGGAGGAGGTGGCCTGGACAGGGGTTTTGGAGGTGGGCATGGGCAGGGGCTCCAGCTTGGCCATTCTTCCTATGTGGCCTTAGCCCTTTGCACTCTCTAAGTCAGCTGCCTTACCTATATCCCTTTCAAAAGTTTCAAAAGTGCCCCCTGCCTCAGCCCAGGCTGAGCCAGGGTCTGTGAATGCCTGAGAAGGGCATCCCTCCACCAGCAGGCAGCTCGGGATACTGTCAAAAGCCCTTGTCCTCTCTTGGATGTCCTGGGAGGGGAAGTGTGGCAGCCCTCAGCCTAGCCCCATGAGGCTCTCAGGGTCAGCGTCTGGGTCAGGAAGCAGTCTCCCTGTTCCTCCATGCCCTCATCAGCAACTTGTGGGGCCTTTTGCTCCAGACACTCCATGATCCAAAAGCTGGGAATGCCATTGTCCTCCTCTGATCTTCGTATGTGTTGTTCCTTCTGCCAGGAACATCTGACCTTATTCTTTCTTTGGTAAATCTTGCTCTGCCTTCAAAAGGCTCAGTTCATGATTTAGCAACCACATACTCCCTGCCAGGTGGGCTTATTGTTTCCATGAGGTTCCTGTGTTGCCAGAACCTAGCACGGGGCTTGGCACTTAGTAGATGCTCAACAAAAATCTGTGTAATTGAATTAGTGCACATTATTGCAAGCCATCTGTTTCATGTCTCTGTTGCTTCTTCCATGTGAGCCATTGAGGCCAGCATTCCCCTGAGGGTGGGGTGAAGCTGGATCCTTGCATCCAGGGACCCAGCATAGGCATTGGCACACAGGAGGTGCTTCCTGAGGGTCTGTTGAGCTCAGCAAAATACCCGGGGCTCTGACCAGGCTGGGTCAGGTGGGGGGGTTTTCTGCTCCATCCAGGCAGTCTGGGCTCTTGCAGGTGATGGCCTCCTAGGGGCAGTGGTAGGGGGTTTGTCTCAGCAGGACTTTGAGTAGGAACTTGCACTCGATCACTCATAACTAATTAATTATATTGTGGAATTGAGGCTCATTCCTATTATTCACTGATGAGACAATTAAAGATCTATTGATATTGCAATAATTAATTGAATAAAAATGTAGAAATAACTATGCAAACTCTGTCTAGGATTAAGTTAGTGATACTAACTCCCCGATGACCAGATAGCGGTGGTGGGGGAGTTCTGCTTAAGGGAAGCATGGCCCAACTAAGGCCTGGAGGCCCTGCCTGAGGTAGTGTGGACTGATGGGTGGTGCTCGTTTGGCAGGGGCATTGCCCAGAGGGGCTCAGCCTGTGGCTGTAGGGGGCGCCCCTGTAAAGATGCCTCACTCTTAACTTGCCAGAGGTGGAGGGGTCCTGTGGCCAGGGCCACCCAGAGGGTGGAGCCTTTCCCCTGAAGGGCTAGGACAGAGAGGGAATTACGAAGAGGAGCCAAAGTCACTTTAGGGAATAGACAGCCTGGGTGAGGTGAGGAGAGGGGCTGAGGGGCCATGGCATGATGGACTGAAGGGTCAGAGATAAGGCGAGAGTTCATAGCCAAGGCTGAGAGTGGTAAACAAGTGGGAGCTGGTACATCTTGTGGGCAACAGGGCCTTGGACCCCTCACAGAGTATTGGGCAATGGCCACTGATTCCAAAGAATGGTGGCTTCTCCCCAGACCCTGTTGCCTAGACTTTAGCATCAGGCTGTGTCTCTTTGTGTGCTTGGGTAAAAAGGCAGTGTCCATTCAGGCTTCATGTCCCCAGGGCCAGTGGGGCCTTCTCAGGGGCTCTGACCCAGCCTGGCAGGGACACCTTCCACACATTTCCACATTGGCTGCCCCTGCTGCTCTGTGCTTGGCTCCCCGAGGCTGGTCTGGGGCTCCCATGCTGCTATCTCTGGAGGATGGGGACCTGAGGTGACCACCAGTGAGCCACTGCTTGGCGGCAGCATTGATGCCACGGCTGGAAAGCCACACGTTCTTATGTTCACCCTGATGCACCTGGTGGCTGCTCCACTGTGTGCAGCTGCTGCTTGGACTCCTCATCTGGGCAGCACGTTCCATAGGGGAGCAGTTGGTCTCTTCTCTTCTGGAGCTGAAATCTGCTTTTCAAGGGTCCCAGCTCTGCCCTGCCCGCCCCCGCCCCCGCCACACCCACCCAAGAGGTGGGCCCCTGGACATATCTTGCCCTCTTGCATACAATAGCCGCAGCTCTTTTTCAGAACCTGCTTCACTGACCTGCTGCCTTCCCTGCACCTTCCTCTGAGTGCCCCTGGCCCTCCAGCATGGGGCTCAGTGCAGAGGAGGCAGCACTCCACTCTCATTCTCCAGATGGTCCCAGAATGCCCCTGTGAGCCAGGCACAATCCCAGGCCAGGTTCTAGCTCCCAGGAAGCTCATGTCCTAGTGATGTGTGTGCTGGAGTGATGGGGCGTGGAAAGGGTGGAGGCCCAGGGCCCTGAAACCAGACAGCCAGGCTTGCCTCTCCCCAGCCATGGGCCTCAGGTACAGTGTCCACTTCTGAGCCACAGTTTCCTTATCTGGAAATGTGATATTTGGTTTCCTGGGGTTTCCATAACAAAGTCTCTCAGGCTGGTGGGCTTCAAAAACAGATATTTATTTTCTCACAGTCCTGGAGGCTGGAAGTATAAGATCAAGGTGTTGGCAGGGTTGGTTTCTGCTGAGCCCTTCTCCTTAGATTGTAGATGGCTGTCTTCTCCCTGTGTCTTCACATGGTCTTCCCTCTGTGTGTACCTGTGTCCTCATCTCCTCTTCTTATGAGGACACCAGTCTTATAAAGGTGGAATAGGGCCCACCTTCCTGATTCGTTTTAATTTAATCACTTCTATAAGGACCCTGCATTTGATCATTCTCACATTGTTACAAATAACTACCTGAAACTGCGTAATTTATAAAGAAAAGAGGTTTAATTGGTTCTCTGGGCTGTATAGGAGGCATGGCTAGGAGGCCTCAGGAAACTTACAATCGTGGTGGAAGGTGAAAGGGAAGCAGGCATGTCCTACATAGCTGGAGAAGGGAGAAGAGAGCAAGGGCAGGTGCTACTTGCTTTTAAACAACCGGATTTTGTGAGAACTCACTCACAATTGCAAGAATAGCAAGAGGGAAATTTGCCCCCATGATCCAATCACCTCCCACCAGTGGGGATTACAATTTGACGTCAGATTTGGGTGGGGACCCAAATCCAAACCATATTATTCCGTCCTTGGCCCCTCCCAAGTCTCATTTTTTATCACATTGCAAAATACAATCAACCCTTCTCAAAAGTGCCCCAAGTCTTAACTAATTTCAGGATTAACTCAAAAGTCCACAGTCCAAAGTCTCATCTGAGACAAGGCAAGTACCTTCTGCCTATGAGCCTGTAAGCTCAAAACCAGTTAGTGACTTCCAAGATACAATGGGGATGCAGGCATTGGCTAAATACACCCATTCCAAGAGGGAGAAATCAGCCAAAACAAAGGGGCTACAGGCCCCATGCAAGGCCAAAACCCAGTCACTAAATCTTAAAGCCTCAAAATAATCTCCTTTGACTCTATGTCTCATATCCAGGCAACACTGATACAAAAGGTGGGCTTGCAAAGCCTTGGGCAGCTCTGTCCCTATGGCTCTGCAGGGCTCAGCCTCTACAGCTCTGGAGGATGGGGTATGGAGTGCCTGTGGGTTTTCCAGGCACATGTTGCAAGCTGTTGGTGGATCTACCATTCTGGGGTCTGGAGGATGGTGGCCCTCTTCTCACAGCTCCACTAGGCAGTGCCCCAGCGGAGACTCTGTGTGGGGGCTCCAACTCTACATTTTCTGTCCACACTGCCCTAGTAGTGGTTCTCCATGAAGGCTCTGCCCCTGCAGCAGACTTCTGCCTGGACATCCAGGCATTTCCATACATCCTTTGAAATCCAGATGGAGGCTCCCAAGCCTCAACTCTCACATTTTGCACACCTGCAGGTTTAACACCTGTGGAAGCCAGCAAGGCTTATGGCTTGCACCCTCTGAAGCAATAGCCCAAGCTGTACCTTGCCCCCCCAAACCTTTTTTTTTTCTTTTTGAGATGAAATCTCGCTCTGTCACCAGGCTGGAGTGCAGTGGCGTGATCTTGGCTCACTGCAACCTCTGCCTCCCAGGTTCAAGTGATTCTCCTGCCTCAGCCTCCCAAGTAGCTGGGACTATAGGCATGTGCCACCAGGCCCAGCTAATTTTTGTATTTTTAGTAGAGACGGGGTTGTATTTTTATTAGAGATGGGGGGCAGGATGGTCTCAATCTCTTGACCTCATGACCTGCCTGCCTCAGCCTCCCAAAGTGTTGGGATTACAGGCATCAGCCACCACCTCTGGCTACCTTGGCCGTTTTAGCCATGGCTGGAGCTGGAGTGCCTGTGATGCAGGGTGCCATGTCCCAAGGCTGCACAGAGCAGCGGGTCCTGGGCCTTGCCTACAAAACCATTCTTCCCTCCTAGGCCTCCAGGCCTGTGATGGGAGGGCTGCTGCAAAGGTCTCTGAAATGCCTTTGAGGCATTTTCCCCATTATCTTGGCTATCAACATTTGGCTCCTCTTTACATATGCAAATTTCTGCAGCCTGCTTGAATTCTTTCCCAGAAAATGGGTTTTTCTTTTCTACCACATGGCCAGGCTGCAAATTTTCCAAACTTTTATATTCAGCTTCCCTCATCTTCCTGTTTTCTTCTAAGCCCTCCAAACTGCCCCAACCTCTGGCAATTACCCAGTTCCAAAGTTGCTTCCACATTTTCAGGTATCTTTATATTAATGCCCTCCTTCTCAATACCAATTTGCTGTATTTGTCTGTTCTCAAATTGCTTTAAAGAACTCCCTGAGACTGGGTAATTTATAAAGAAAAGAGGTTTAATTGACTCACAGTTACACAGGCTGTACAGGAAGCATGACTAAGGTAGGCCTCAGGATCATGGTGGAAGGCGAAGGGGAAGCAGGCATGTCTTACATGGCAGGAGAGGGAGAAGGAGAGAAGGGGAAGGTGCTACATGCCTTTTTTTTTTTTTTTGAGATGGAGTCTCGCTCTGTTGCCCAGGCTGGAGTGCAGTGGCACAATCTTGGCTCACTGCAAGCTCCACCTCCTGGGTTCACGCCATTCTCCTGCCTCAGCCTCCCGAGTAGCTGGGACTACAGGCGCCTGCCACCATGCCCGGCTAATTTTTTGTATGTTTAGTAGAGATGGGGTTTCACTGTGTTAGCCAGGATGGTCTCGATCTCCTGACCTCGTGATCCACCCGCCTTGGCCTCCGAAAGTGCTGTGATTACAGGTGTGAGCCACTGTGCCTGTCCAGGTGCTACATGCTTTTAAACAACCCGATCTTCTGAGAATTCACTCATTATTGTAAGAACAGCAAGAGGGAAATCCACCCTCATGATCTAGTCATCTCCCACCAGGCCCCCCCTCCAACACTGGGGGGATTACAATTTGACATGAGATTTGGGCAGAGACACAAATCCAAACCATATCAGACCCTGTCTCCAAATAAGTTCACATTCTGAGGTACTGGGGGTTAGGGCATTTTAAGGGGGACACAGTTCAGCCCTTAACATAGGAGGTAATGTCACCTCCTCCCAGGAGTGTAGTGAGAAATGGCACAGTGTTCATGACACAGATCCTGGCACAGAGGTCTCCCTGGCTCTCCTGGGCTGTGGGTCTCTGAGGGGAAGGAGTGTGGAAGCAGAAGCAGAGGACTGTGTCATGCCGGCACATGGAATTAGAAGTTCTTCCTGAGTGTATCTCACCACGTCTACCTCCCAGCAGCAGTGCTCAGGGACTCCAGCATGGCCTGGCCCCCAGAGTGCCACTCTGCCTCCTGCTGTCTGCTCTCCTGCTAACCCTGAGAGCCAGGCCTGGCCACACTCGCTGGGTCAGGCGTGTAGCCCTTTCCTGGCACCCAGGATGTGCCATGCACGTTTTCCTTCTCTGTGCTTCTGCTCCTGCTGACCCCTGTGCCAAGACATCTTGTCATCCTCCCCCTACTCACACCTGTCCCCTTTGAGACTGTGCTCCATTCTCAGGGCTCCCATAATGGGTCCTGCCTGCTGACATTGCACTTTGCTGTGTGAAGACTGGAGCTGGTGCCATTGATGATGTATGCAGGCCCTGGAGGGAACATGCTGGGGATGCCGGAATGGCCTAGGGCTCAAGCTGTCCTGGGTCCTCATCTGTATTGCACTGGGTACTTCAAGTTGAAGGCCAAGACCATGCAGACCTTGACTTCCAGGGATGAAGTGGGGACAGTGATGGTAGTGGTGGCTCCATTTTTCAATGGCCTATGTGCCAGGTCTGGCACTAGGCACTCATAATCCTTGTTCTTTACTACAACGTGGTAAAGTGTTATGGCATGCTCCAACTTGCAGGTGAAGACATTGAGAGGTTGAAATATTGCCTAAGAGAAAAAATGTGCAAATCACATATTTTATAATGAATTTCTGTCCAGAACATATAAATGAGTCTTCCAATTCAATAAGACAAGCCACCTAATACAAAATGGGCAAAAGATTTGTACAGATACTTCACCAAAAAAGATATACAGATTTCAAATAAACATGCAGAAAAGATGTTCAATAATGTTAGTCTTTAGGGACATGCAAATCAAAACATAATCAGATACCACTTCACACCCACTAGGATGACTATAATAAAAAAGACAGTAACAAGTGTTTTGAGGATGTGGAGCAACTGGAACCCTCATACACTGCCAGCGGGAATGCAAAATGGTGCAGCTGTTGTGAAAAACAGTTTGACAGCTTATTAAAAAGACAAACACATACTTCACCATATCATTTAGCAATTCCACTCCTAGGAATTTATGAAAGAGAAAAGGAAGCATATGTCTACACAAAGACTTATACATGAATGTTCATAGCAGCATTATGTATGATGGCCTCAAACTGGATACAACGCAAATGTCCATCAAACTGGTGAGTAGATAAACAAAACTGGATATTCCTATTCAGTGGAATACTACTCAGAAATACAAAAGAATGAAACACTGATACATGCTTAACATGGATGAACCTCAAAACATTATTCTAAGTGAAAGAAGGCAGATACAGAAGACTACATGTTGTATGATTCCATTTATGTGCAATTTCCAAAGAAGGCAAAACTATAGAGACAGAAACCAGATGAGTAGCTGGCTGGAGCTGGGGGTGGAAGCAGAGATTGACTGTAAACAGGCATGAGGGGACTTTGGGGGGTATGGAAATATTGTAAAACTGGGTAGTGGGGTGGTTGCACAATTGTATAAATTTGCGAAAACTCAAAAGCACGAAATGGGTGAATTTCATAGTATGTAGTTTGTACCTTAATAAAGCTGTTTAAAATAATCTTGCTGAAGACCATGACTAGAAAATGGTCAAGGCAGAATTCAAAGCAAGACCAGCCTTCTCCACGCCTGGGTCTCTGGTCCACACTGCCAGGTACAGAGAGGTCAGCCTCGGGCAGGAGTTGAGAGACCTCTGCCCTCTGCAATGTGGGAGCCGCAGGGGAGGTGACAGTTGCATTTGGTGTTGGGTGGAGGACTAGGAGGTTGGGACTGGGCCTTCTCCAGGGCCTGAATATTTGAGGAGGGTATATGTATGAGTGTGCAAGGCCCAAGGAGAGAGCTGGCAAGGCTCTGGCCTGGGGAGTAGGGAGGCCGAGAGGGCTGAACTGGGCAGCTGCATTTTCTTTGGGAAAAAGTCTATCTGCATGCACGTCCGTGGAGCTTTCGCCCCTCCACTGCGCTTTCTCCTCTCCCCTGCACCTCCCTCCCTTTGAGGTTTCTCCATCTCTATTGATTCGGCTGGTGGTTCCACCATCAATGTGCCTGCAGGTAGTGATTTTCCCCATGCACTGCATCTCAGCTCATTAAGGAAGCCGGTGGCTCCCTGTGTCGCCAGTACGCCTGCTGTATTTTGCTGATGGGCCCAGAGCTGGATGGACCATGGAGGCTGCTTTCTCACCCTCCCATTCTCATCATTAGCATTCCAAAGTAGAAAACAAGCCTTATGCTTGCTGCCTAAATATTTATGGAATGCTGCTGGGGTCAGAGGATGAGAGCAGCAAGTGAAATTAAAGATTTACACCGCAACACCAACCTGGGGGGGCTTGGGCCATGGCTTGCTTTTTGTGTTGCTTAGAGAAAAGAGTTTTCTTTTTTCTCCTAGGAAACTTAGTTTTTGTAGCTGTTTGAAGCAAAATGCATGAAATTTTAATCTCTTGCTTCACACTGGATCTTCCTAAGTTGTTAGTTACTAAGGAGCCGATGAGTGAGAGGTGCAGACCCTTCCGTGTGTCTGGATGCACACAGGGATTCTGGAAAAACCAATGCCATTGTTTGGCTTTCATTCTTTTGGCTCCACTGGGGAGCAGGGCTCATTTGATAGTGTGGGAGCTGCTGCCTGTGTAGGGATTAGCTGGGGGCAGACGTGCCCGATGTTTGTGTCTCAATAACCCTGAAAGCTGCCCACTTCTCTCTTTCTCTGATGAAACCTCCCATTTTATATTGGAGGAAGGAAAAGGGGGATGGAGCATTTCTCCTGGGCCAGCTAAGGTCTGGTAGAAAACAGACCCTGAACAGAGTTTTCCTAGAAGTGTGGGCAAAGTGAAGGCACCAGCTGTGTTGAAGTGGCCTCAGGAGCTGTTCCTGTCCTTAGTCCTGAAAGGGCACAGAGAGGGGACAGCAACCGGAGCAGGTAGTGCAGCCACAGTCAACCCAGCAAGGAGGCAGCCAGGGGAGAAGCACCGCCACCCTCACCCACCCTCCTCCCCACCCCCACCCCCTCTCCACCCTCTCATTTACTGCCTGTGTCTCCCATTGGCCAAATCACCAAGGGACCTGGGGACAAGGGAGTCTTGGCCATGCTGTCCACAGCAGTCAGCCTTCCAGAGTCCCAGTAGTGGATCTGGAGGGCCCAATTGTCTCCAGTCACGTTCCCTAGAGGCAGAGCCTGGGACAGGGGTTGGGTGTCTGAGATTTATGGAGGGAAGCAGGTTAGAGAGGAAAAAGAGACAAGGAAGGATGTGGTATCATGTAAGTCTAACCTGTCCTGATCAGGGACTCTGGAACATAGACTTGTTCCCTCTGAAGGGAAGGAGGGGTGACCTCCTCTACCATCACCACTGTCTGGCATTGGCTGTGAGCTACCCTTGGGTGGGGAGTGGGCCATCCCCTCTGGCGGCCCCCCTGGGTGAGGGAAGTTTGCTGGAGAAGGGGGCACCTGTGAGGCCTGGCTGCCTAACATTTAGAGCAAGAGGGGATGGGAGTGTCTATCTGTAAAAGGGGCCTGGCTGGGACATTAACAGCATCTGCGACTCCATCAGGGAACAGTCCGCACCACAGCCTGGCTTTGTGGGAGGACTGATGTCAATTAGCAGATGCCTCTGGATTATAGAAACTGGCCCCTTACTCCCAGCCATCTCATCTGGGGAATTAATGTGAGTGCTAGTCTTCTCAGAAGCTGCACCGAACCCGGCTGAGGTGGTCACAACAGAGGCAGAGCCCCTTCTGCAGCTGACGGCTTTCCCTCTCTCGGTGGCTGAGACTGTTCAGTTTTCCCTAAAACGCTCCAGCCGGCCACTTCAGTGGGTGTCACATGCTGTCCCCCAGCCTCTGCCATAGACATCCCGTTCTCCTGCAAAAGCCTGGCTGAAGTACTCTCTTTGGTTATCCTGAGAAATTATCCTGAAGGGTTCCTGCAAGTGAAGAATTTTAGATGAGGGTATTTATCAGAGCTGAGCATTAATAATAAATGATGCATGATTTTTTTTATTAGAGGAGCCACATAAATGTGGCCGCTTCAACTTTTTAACTCTTGGGAAAGCTTGAAGTTGCAGGCTACTCTGCTGTGGGAGAGTGCCAGCTAATCAGGTCCCATTCATATGCAAAGCACTTGCTAAGCTGAGTTCATCAAAATGCAGTCGTTTCTTAAAAAAAAATATTTATAGACTTTCCCTCCCTGCAAAAGACTGCAAGGAAGATGGATAGTGAAAAATACAAATTGTTAATGCCCTGAAAAGGAAGCCTCATCCTGAGCCTTGCTAAAGCGTTCCCTATTCTTTGAGAAAAACTTAAAAATGGGCATTTGTACTCTAGCGTTCTCTACTTCCCTTTACTAAACTCTCTCCCTCCTCTTATTCCAGTCACTTCTCAGTATCTCTTTGGAGTCTAGTTTGATCTGTCCAGGTGGTGGTGGGGGTAGATTCAGGGTGGGTGGGAAATACAACAGGAGAGGCAGCTGGGCTGTATCGAGTCCTGCCTTGACTATACCTGGCACAGTGCAGTCTTGGGCTTGTGAAACCTCATTGAGTCTTTGCATCAAGTCTGTCCCCATTATAGAGACTGGAAAACTGAGGCTCAGAGAGATGCCCAGTGACTGCCAGCTAGAGAACCCTCAGTGTATCAGTTCCTAAGGGAGCAGCATTCCAGAGCATGCAGGAACAGGGCTGCTCAGCTTGCCTTTTCTCCTGGCTCCCTAATACAATGCCTGCGTTATTACCCTGGGGCCCTCCCTGGCCTCCCAATTTTCTTCTTCGTGGGATTGGGATGCTCTGTTCTCATTGCACTTAGGGATGAGAGAGGAGAAAACAGGGAAAGGGAAGCTGGGATTCAGGGCTTCCCGGCCCACTTCTCTACCTTTGTTTCTCCTCTCTTATCCCCAAGTGCAGTGAGAAGAGGGTACCCCAGTCCCTGGGAGGAAAAAAAAATGTCCATGCAGATACACGGGAGGGTTTGCAGTATAGGAGCAACCCTCACCCCATCCCTCACCCAGTGAGCATTTGTTGAGTATGTTCTGTGTGCCAGCCTTGGGGAATCATGGTCACATGGAGGTCCTGGACTGCTTGCTTCCTTGGGGAGACAGACAGTTAAATGCATGTTACTGTGAAGAGGTTTGCTGATGAGTAACTGAAGACACTGCGTCTCCAAATACAATAGGAGGCACAGACTAGGTGCTGATTGAGATCAGCTGTCTAATGACTCCTGTGGTGGTTAATAATAGCTGCTCACTCTGCTTCCTTTTGTGGTAGCAAATACCCTTTGGAGACACACTTGGACAGGTTATTCTTCCCATTTATCAAATGGGAAAGCTGAGGCCTACAGAGATAACATGACCCCGACTGTGCTCTTCATCCAAAGCTTTTGCTGTCTCATTGCTTGGATACTTGTGGAGAGAGAGAATGGTTGACAGTAGGGCCATGGGCCTGCCTGGTTCAGTATGCCCTGGCTCAGGGCACAAGGGTCCACTTAGGGGGTCTGGAATAGAGTTACCTGTGGCCTGCTAGGTCAGGGCCCATCAGAGCCAGAGCCTCTGTCCTGAGTGCAGAATGACTTGGCACTGCTTCCCAGGCAGATGGCTGTGCCCTGAGTGTGCAGAGATGGTTGGGGGTCAAGAGGGCATTTCTGACCTCCCAGGAACCAGCCTGGGCCCTCTGCCTCCCTCCTGGGAGACACTATCTTCAGATTTCCAGCAAATTAGCAGCAAACCAACCATTTCCACTTGGAATTTGAAATTGATTGTGGACAATTTTCTGACATGCATGTCTCGTGCCATTTGCAAAATGTGTATCACAGGCCCCTTCTGGAAGCCTAGCTGGGCAGGCAGTTCTCCCTCCGTCCCCGGCCACCACCACAGATGTTTGGGTTTGCTGGAGCCAGAGTTGTGCTTAGAGACCTTGGAAACAGCCCAGTGCTGAGAGGCCTGGTCCTCGGGAAAGTCTCAGGGAACCAGGGATTGCAGCTTGGGCAGAAGTGTGGCCACTTGGGCCTGTCACTGCCCACACTGCCGGGCACAGAGATGGGTGTGTATTACTCATGTCACCATCCATGGAGGGAGCCCATCTGCCAGCCCTGGGTGGGAGATGGATAGATGGGTTGGACATGATCCTGCCTGGAGGAGCTCACAGACCAGAGAGGGAGACAGCTCTGGGAACACAGAGGAGAGATCTGGGAGAAATCAGGGGAGTCTTCGTGGAGGAGGTGACAACTGAGCAAACTCTTGAAGTATGAGTAGGAATTTATAGTGGTCAGAGGAGACTTATGCACATAGAGGAAACAGGGTATGCAAAAGTACAAAATGTTGAAAGGTGACATGTGTTCAGGGAACAGTGGGAAGTTCAGGTGTGGAGACAGAAAGAAATGCATATTTCCTCGCTCCAGGCTCAATGCTCAGCCAGGTTTAGTGCTGATGATGGCCTATCCAGAGTTGATCAGGAGAAGCCGTTTGAGCTCTATCTGCTGTCCTTTTGTTGTGCATTGTCACTGAGTGGCTTCTGGGAGGGGTGAGACTTCCAGCTCCGAGGGAAGCCAAATGTGGCACAGGAGTTCCTGGTGGTGGTGTCCCCACTGGAGACTCATTTCCTCATCTGTGATAGAAACTCCCCCAGGCAACTGTGTGACCAGAGAAGTGGAGACCTGTGGTGGCCTCTCTCCTCCGTAGTTCTTGATATGATTGCCCAGTCTGGGGCGGGGTGGGGTGGGTGGTGGTTCTGGGATGGGGCGGGACTGTAGGGTGAGGTCAGGCAGGGCCTGAAGCCAGGTTTAGGAGGCAGGGGCAAGTTGGGCTGGTGGTGGGCTGCTTGAGGCTGGCTGGTCACCATAGGCAGGAGGGCTGAGGCCGGGAGGAGGAGCTGCTACCAGGAGCAGGATGCAGGGGCGGGGATACCTGGAGGCTGTTACTCCTTCACTTACCTATGGTCCCGTGTTGAGTCAACAAGCACCCTCAGGGCCTGCTCTGGGCCAGGCTCTGGGGATCCCAAGGGGAGGCAGACAGGTGTGGCCATATGGTGGAGTGACTGCCTGAGGACAGGACTCTATGTGTGGGGGTGTCTTACAGAGGACATAGCCTAGCCTGGGGTTCAGGGCAGGTCATCTGAAGGAGAGGTGTCTGGGCAGGACTTAGTGAAGGGGGGGGAGGTTGTGGAGGAGGCTACAGCAGATGCCAGGCATGGGTAGGAGGACTGGGCTGGCCCACATGCCCAGCTATCTGCTCTGGCCACACCATCAGAAGGGTTGAAGCCAGATGAGTTGAGCTCCAGGCTGTGCTGGGCTATGACAAACCTGCTTAAGAATGAAGCTTCTGGGGTCTCTGGAATGACTGGGGCCTGCGTACTCCCAGAAATGCACCCACTGCCACCCCCAGATCATGAGAATAGCTGAAACTCATAGAGGGTGCCCTGTGAGTCAGGCTCGGCTCTCAGCAATTTACACCATTTACTCACTCAGCCTGTGAGGTGGGGCTATTATTAGCCCGTTTTGCCAATGAGGAAATTAGGCACAGAGAAGTTAGGTGTCTTGCCCAAGGTCACAGAGTTAAGTGGCTTTAACTTTGGCAGCCTGGCTTCTTCATCCTTACTCTGAACCCTACACTCTGCTTGCAGTGCTGCCTGGTGTTTTGGCGGCCTCAGGCCCCAGCAGGTGCCTTAGCTGCTCCTCTGCCCTGGGAGGAGGGGGACTGGCTGTGCTGGCCCCAGGCACTTGCTAGAGAGTGGGGCGGCCTGGCTTAGGCTGAAGCACTGAGGTTCCCATGGGAGGCACAGAGGGACACGGCTAGAGAGATTGAGGGAGTGGGGCTGAGTCAGGGGTCACAAAGTAGAAGGCCCAAAGGAGATCATGTGGGGACCCTCCCCCAGCTACAAGCAGTCCCTATTTTGAGGGCACGGAGCCCCACTCTGGACCAAGGCAGCCCCTCCCTACTGTGAGTGCCCACTGCCTCTGCACCCACACCCTTGTTCGGGGTGCCTCTGGGCAAGTGGAGCATTTAGAGGGGTCACACTTCTCTTCCTCAGTCTCTGCTGTTGCCTCTTTGGTGTTGAAGAGACCAATGCAAGATGCCCTTAGGGGTCTCCTGGGGTCCCAGCTCTTTAGAGCAATGAACTGGTTGCCAGGTGAGTATAAGAGGAGAGTGGCTGGGCCAGGAGGGAACCCACACATCCACTTCCTGAGGGGTGACCCAGCTCCCTGAATGTGTGTGTGTGGGTGTCTCTTGGTGTCCCCAAGCTCTGCTGTGGGCTGGAGCTCCTGGGACACTGTTGTTTTCATTGGGTACTGAAGGGTCCAGGAGAGTGATTTTTCTGCTGGCCTTGGCGGAGCAGGCCCATCTCCTGCCATCCCTCATAGGGGGCCTACACCTGGCAGCTCTGGGATGCCTGGCCAGAGTGTCAGGTGGAATTAACTGGCAGCAGGGCCAGGTGGGTGTTGATTGAGGCTGATTGCTGGAAGGCAGCGGCTGCAGGCTGTGTAGAGCTATTTCCAGCTGCTCCAATTGTATCAAGGAGGCATAATCCTTCTAAGTGCCTTTGTGGTTGGGTGGTGTGGAGTGAGGATGGGGGACCAAGGCTGGAGCAAGGTCAGACTTCCTCTGATTGTCTACGTTTCCTCTCCCATTCTCCCCACCCACCCCCTCCCATGCACCAAGCCACCCCCATTCACTCCCTCACCGCACCATCCTCTCCCCGACCCCTCCATCCACCCACATACACATCCATCCAGCCACCTACTCACCCACCCACCTACACATCCATCCACCCACCTACCCAACCAACCACCTACACATCCATCTACCCACCTACTGACCCAACCACATACATATTCATCTACCCACCTACTCACCCACTCACCTCACATCCATCCACCCCAACCTGGTCCTCCATCCATCCATGCATTCAACCATCTTTCCTTCCATCCATCCAACTATCCTTCCATCCACCCATCTGTTGATCTATCCATTCACCCATCAATCTGCCCACCCATCTACCCACCCATCTGTCTATTCTTTTGTGGCCATCATTCACCATTTTCCTCAGTGTTTACTATGTATCCACCATGTGTCAGGCACCATGCAGGGCCTGGGGCTAAGCACAGATGAGGCATGGCCTAGGTCCTGCAGTGGCTCATAGTCTAGTGGTGGGAACAGTGCATGGAGCACCCATGATGGAGGGAGGATGGCCGCCACAGGAGCTCACCTTGGGAGGGGAGCCATGCTGAGGACCAAGCAGGGACTTCACAGGTGGGAGCTGGGCTGAGCATCCTCCAGGCAGAGGGCTGGCATGGGCTGGGGCTCAGAGGTGTGAGGAAGGACAGCAGAGTAAGGAATGGGGTGGGAGCAGGTATTGGGAAGGGGCTGGGGAACTGGGCTGGGCTGAGCTCATGAGGGTCTTGGGGCTGGGTCTCTGGCTGCTGGTTCTGTGAAAATGGGAGTCTTTGAGAGTCTTAAGCAGGTGTGGGTTTTAGGAAGATTGCTCCTGTGAGCAGTGAGCCCAAGAGGCAAGGCTGGAGGCAGGAAAATGAAAAGACCAGGAGCTCCTGCCTTGGTGCTGGGGCTGCAGCCCCCCCGCTACTATGAGCGAGTTCTTAGTGAGTACTATGAGCTATCCACCGCCCCTGCCTTAATGCTGGGCTTGTGGGCCACCTCAATGCCTATGGGCCACCATACACCCGAGAAGGGCCCCTTTGAGGGGAGGGGCGGCCCCAGTTGCCATTGTCTTTTGTCTTCCTTTTCTCAACTCCACCTTTCCAGGCTTCTCCTTTCCCCAGGCTCAGTCCCTCCTCTCAAGCCTCTTCTCTGCTGGGAAGCTGCCCTGGTAGAGCAGGTGGCTTCACCCAGGCCCATATCAGAGGGAGGCTCCCTTTCTTGACTCTGTGGCTTCGGAGGCTTCCCCTTTCCACCAGCTGCGGATGCACAGCTCAGGGTGGCTCCTCTGGTAGATGCTTGATAATGTAGCGAAGGATAAACTGCAGGTCAGGAGGCCTGTGCCAGCAGGGCATGCAGCACCAAATCAGGAAAAGCAGCAAGGCTGAGGCCTGGTAATTCCCTGCAGTTGTCTCCAGGTGGCCTCTGGCAGTTCCATTTCCTAGTTAGTGTGTGCAAGCTGGCTGAGCTTAGGGAGGAGAGCCAGCTGGTTTAGGGGGCTGCGGGTGAGGGGAGGCCTGGCTGCCTCTCTGCTGGGACTGCTGCTTCTGGAGGGAGTGGGTGAGGAGGCCGGGCTGGGACTTGGGGCTCCTGTCCAAGGTGACTCCTGTTGCTGCCAACACCCCCACTCCAATGGGAAAACTGAAGGTGGGAGGGTATGCTGGGGTGGGAGGGTATGCTGGGGTGGGAGTGAGGGTATGCTGGGGTGGGAGTGAGGGTGTGCTGGGGTGGGAGGGTGTGCTGGGGTGGGAGGGTGTGCTGGAGTGGGAGAGAGTGCTGGGGTGGGAGTGAGGGTGTGCTGGGGTGGGAGGGTGTGCTGGGGTGGGAGTGAGGATGTGCTGGGGTAGGAGTGAGGATGTCCTGGGGTGGGAGGGTATGCTGGGGTGGGAGGGTGTGCTGGGGTGGGAGGGTGTGCTGGAGTGGGAGGGTGTGCTGGGGTGGGCTCTGACCACTGCTTCATGGGGTGTCAGCTCAGGGAGGTGGCTTTTCAATAGCTTTGTATATATGAGTGAGGCGTATGACATGTGATGGCCAGGGGTGGGTGGGTAGGATCCCCAGTAGGTCTGTGTGGGAAACAGGCAGGTCCCCTGTCCAGAGGCGTGGCTCTGAGGTCTTCCGGGATGTCCTTCTTCCCTTTCGTTCTTACCCTCTTCTTGCTTCTCATGCCTCTGCCCTTTGCCCCATCAGCCTACCTGTCCACCTGCAGGGTCTTGTCACCTTCATTAGGTGACTATTAATTGAATCGGGCCTGTGGAATTCCAAAGCCCCAATGAGTGGGTCCCCATGAGGCCCCCAGCTCTGTAGAAAGGGGTCAGGACCCCATGAATGCCTGCAGCCTTGACGGTGACCTGATGCTCACACATGGCCGTGATGTCATGGTTGCTGTAATAACATGCAGGTTCATTTGCTGAGGGCACACTGGCTTGAGGTCACAATGAGTGCTCTCCAGCAGCAGGTACTAAAGTACAGCTACCTCATGTAGGAGCCAGTTTTGAACTTTATAAAAGGGTCCTGTCACCCAAAGAGCTGGGGGACCTCTAAGTTTCTGGGCTGGTCCTTAGCAGATCTTTCTGCTCCTCTCCCCAACAACTTGAGGCCCATGGGCCTTCTTGGTCCCCCTCCAGGGCAGGGTGTCTGGCAGATGCTGTCTTTCATGTCTAGGTGGGGCTGGAGCTGGGACGCTAGCAGCTCTGCTGTACCTTCTGGACCCTGCTGTCTCCAGGCTGACATCCAGCCACTGGGCCTCCTTCCCTGCAGAAATATACGCTTTGAGAAGAGTGCAAATTGCCATGAGCAATATATAGTCCTCATCTGAATACGATTATGCTTAAACACTATAAATATTCGTAATTCTCAGCCTTGAGTACTGCTTCCCTTGGTGTTATATCCTTTTAAAAAACACTCAACCATTTAAGGCAAAAAAGTGCTGAGCTCATCCTGGGCAGTTTCCTTTGCTGGTGTCACCGCTGGAGAAATGCAAGTAGTGAATCATGACTCTTGGCTCTTAGTCTGTGGTTTACCTCGGGCTCCTGGACAAGTCACTGAGCTATTCAGCTCCCCACTGGCCTGGGAGGGGCTGGGAAATGTCAGCCCCCACCTTCCTCCCCACCCCTCTGTCTTCACACCAGGGTCGTCTGCTGGAAAACTGGAGCCAGGGTTCTGCAGGGCAAAATTGATGCTGTCTGTGTGAAACTAGTCCTCTGCACCTGGGCTTGATCTAATGCAATAGTTTCATTCACTCCTTCAGTAAACATTCCTCCGGCACCTGTGCCTTGGGGACCCTGAAGTGGCCTCAACACAGTTCCTAAATTCCAACAGCTCACAGCCTGGTGGTGGAGGCAGAGGGTGATGATTCAGAGTGATAATGCCCCGGCTGAGCTGAGCTCTGGATATTGCGAGGGTGGGAAAATCTCAGGGGCTTCCTGGGGGAAGGGGCACTTGAATTGAACTTTGAAGGGTGAGGAGGAAGGGACAGAGAGCCATGGGCTTGGTGGTTGGTGTGACAATGGCTGGGCTTATATTAGTGACCAGTGCTCTGGATGGCTGCGTAGAGGGAGGTGAAACCTGGGTGCACTAAGGATAGCAGCTGGCTGTCTCCTCAGCTTACACCTTCCTCTAGCTTCCTAGAGCCTCTAGGGGTTGATGGAGGTGCAGGACAGGTGCCATCTGGGCTGGGGTCTTTGAGAGTAGAGTGCATCTCCCTTGTTTTTGTGCTCCCCACATCCCATCCTGCCCAGTCCCCATGAGAACCTATCAGAGCAGAAGCAGCCATGGATCCAGCTGTGGCAGGGCAGTGGGTGGCAGCATCCTCATGCCTGGGACTCCTTGTGTTCTCCTCTGGGGACTCCCAAGCCCAGGAGCCTTGGGTTGGTCTCTTTTCTCATGAGCTGAATGGAGTGTGGGCCACCTTTCAAGAAGGCACTGGGGGAGGAGGAGGCTTACCCCTCTCTGGTAAGGCTCTGCCTGGGTAGGTGTGGACGCTTGGGCTCACTCAGCCAGTCAGCGCACTTTCCTTCAACCAATGCTATTGTGATTTAAGCAGATGCAGAAAATAGGTGTGTGTGTCTGTGTATGCTGGGAGTGTTGGGGGTGGGAGCTTGGGAGGGTGGGGATTCCGGGAGTTCAAGAGGTTGGAGGGGGTGAAACCGGAGTACAGTTGGTGGGATCATGTGCCTGGCATCCCAGGAAGGTTTTCCTTCTTTCATGTGACTTGGAATATCAGTGTATCACCTGCTGGTCCTTGGTCTATCATCTTCTGGTCTTTCGTTTATCACCTGCTGGTCCTTAGCCTATCACCTGCTGGTCCTTGGTCTATCACCTGCTGGTCCTTGGTCTATCACTTGCTGGTCCCTGGTCTATCACCTGCTGGTCCTTGGTCTATCACCTGCTGGTCCTTGGTCTATCACTTGCTGGTCCCTGGTCTATCACCTGCTGGTCCTTGGTCCATCACTTGCTGGTCCCTGGTCTGTCATCTGCTGGTCCTTGGTCTATCACCTGCTGGTCCTTGGTCCATCACTTGCTGGTCCTTGGTCTATCACCTGCTGGTCCTTGGTCTATCACCTGCTGGTCCTTTGTCTATCACCTGCTGGTCCCTGATCTATCACCTGCTGGTCCTTTGTCTATCACCTTCTGGTCCTTGGTCTTCAACTGCTGGTCCTTGGTCCATCACTTGCTGGTCTTTGGTCTATCACCTGCTGGTCCTTGGTCTATCACCTGCTGGTTCCTGGTCTATCACCTGCTGGTCCCTGGTCTATCACCTGCTGGTCCTTGATCCATCACTTGCTGGTCCCTGATCTATCACCTGCTGGTCCTTGGTCTTCACCTGCTGGTCCTTGGTCTTCACCTGCTGGTCCTTAGTCTATCACCTGCTGGTCCTTGGTCCATCGCTTGCTAGTCCTTGGTCCATCACTTGCTGGTCCCTGGTCTATCACCTGCTGGTCCTGGGTCTATCACTTCCTGGTCCTTGGTCTATCACCTGCTGGTCCCTGGACTGTCACCTGCTGGCTCTTTGTCTATCACCTGCTGGTCCTTGGTCTTCAACTGCTGGTCCTTTGTCTATCACCTGCTGATCCTTGGTCTATCACCTGCTGATCCTTGGTCTATCACCTGCTGATCCTTGGTCTTCACTTGCTGGTCGTTGGTCTTCACCTGACGGGCCTTGGTCTATCACCTACTGATCCTTAGTCTATCACTTGCTGATCCTTGGTCTTTACCTGCTGGTCCATGTCTTCACCTGATGGTCCTTGGTCTATCACCTGCTGGTCCTTGTCTTCACCTGCTTGTCCTTAGTCTATCACCTGCTGGCCCTTGGTCTATCACCTACTGGTTCTTGGTCTTCACCTGCTGGTCCTTGGTCTATCATTTGCTTGTCCTTCATCTATCACCTGCTGGTCCTTGGTCTATCACCTGCTGATTCTTGGTCTTCACCTGCTGGGCCTTAGTCTGTCACCTTCTGGTCCTTCGTCTGTCACTTGCTGGTCTCTGGTGTATCACCTGCTGGTTCTTGGTCTGTCACCTGCTGGTCCTTGGTCTGTCACCTGCTGGTCCTTGGTCTATCACCTGCTGGTTCTTGGTCTGTCACCTGCTGTGGTTTTGAGTCTCACCTGTGCCACTTGGGAGAGTGGGAAGAGAGTCTGGGAAGTCAGACTTACTAGAGTTTGAACTCAGATTCCATTGCCTTCTTGTATGACCTTGGGCACGTGACTCTGCCTCTCTGAGCCTCAGTGTCCTCATCTGAGAAATGGTAACAATACTTCCTGCGTCAGAATTGTCAGGTGGATCAAATGAGATGAGGAAGGGAAGCTGCCAGGCACAGAGTGGTTTGCTCTGTGTTTGTAAGAGAGGTTCCTCCATTGGCCTGTGCTTCTCTCTGTGTCACTGTGTCCTTGGGTGAGACACAGCATGCAGTTGTCACTTGCTGTCCGTGCTACCTCAGTCACTTCTTGGAAAGCAGACCCAAGCTGGGCTGGGGATTGCCTACTCCCATGGGCCTGAGGGAGGGAGTGCCCCTGCCTCAAAGCCTGAGCTGAGCTGCCCTTGTTGGAGACAGTGCGGAGGTAGGCCTCAGAGCCCCTCCCCATACCTCCAGAACTGCCTGGAATCATCCCTCCAAATCTCCTGAGAGGCTCAGTGGCCTTGGATATGACTGGGACAGCTCCCCGCACCATCATGGGAGCTCCCCCTCAGCGCAGAGCAGCCATGTGTGCATGTGCAGGGGGCCATGTGCCTGTGGGTGGTGTGCCTGCACGCGTGCCAGGCAGGGCATTTGGAGGGGCCGAGCCCCCAGCCACAGCTCCGCAGGTTCCTGTTCCTTCTCTGGTGTGTGTCCTGGCAGCTGTGTCCTCCTGCCTGTCATCCCTTTGTCTCTTTCCAGGGAAGGTGTCTGGGCAGGGGGTGGAGAAAGGGAGCACCATCTTCCATGTGCAGGGCAGGGCTGGAGCTGGGCACCAGAGCAACCTACTGTGCCCTCCAGACCTAGCCATCCCGCTCTCAGCCACTTTCCCTGCAGAAAAGGCCCTTAGGGAATGCAGAGAGCAATGAGCAGTATGTGGCATTTTGGGGGGATTTTCAGAGCCCCTCTGCCTTGGTTTGGTATACCATAGTGCTCCCCAGAAGCAGGTCAGTGGCATGGGAGCATACATGCCCAGGCTCCTCTCCCAGCCAGCAGGAGCTCATAGTTCACAGTGGGGTGGGGACCCAGCTGAGCTTGCTGTGGGGTGGGGGAAGCAGTCTCGCATGTCCCCCCAGGGGGTGACGGTGCTGTTTTGGGTGTGCACCTGACACTCCTATCCCTTGCCTGACTGTGGCCCTAGTGCCCTTGTGGCTTGGTGTTGTGGTGAGGAAGGGGGTGCCCTGCCCCCCTTAAGCTGGGCTCCAGGGAAGTGCTTGGGCTCTGTGACTTCTGTCCACTCCAACTTGGGGAATTGCATAATGCAGTTTTGCCCATGCTTACACCCCTTCTCCCCTTCAGAGGTCTTGGATCTAATCTGTCCCAGTGGCTGGCCCTGGCACTTAGAGGCTCCTACAGCTCCACTGCCCTGAGTTGCCAGGCTGCCTCTCCTGGTGTGCGTCTTTCAGAGGCCCCTCCATTTTTCAGTGAACAGGCCTGTTCCCCAGCTGCTGGGTGGCCCCTAAGCTCAGCCCGGCCTGCAACATGCATGGTCTCTATGGGGCTTCTTCAGGACAGAGTGGGGTGAAGGCCCCGCTTTTCCTCCCCACCTGACCCACTGCTCCCACCACCCCTTCCCTGGGCACTCAGATGGCACCGAGTCCCTCAAGCCTCTGAGGGCAGCTAAGGTGCTGACTGGAGGCTGAAGGACTGACCACGCCCTCCCCCTGGGCTGGGAGGCACCTGGAAGCCCAGGCTTGGGGTGGGCAGAGTGTGCCCCTTGGAAGGCCTGAGTTCTTGGCCTAGCTCACTCCCCACTAGCCATGCAGTGGATCATACCTGGCAAGAGGGCTCACATCGCCAAGCTTCAGGTGCCCCCTCTGCAAATGGGTGGCCCCCCCTCTAGGCCTGGGAGGATGCCATGAGATGGCATGCAGGAGCCTCGGGGGCCACCGGGTGGTAGGTGCCCTCCCCTAGTCCTGCCAGCTTCAGGGTTCTTGGGGTTTGGTGTCTGTCCTTGGCCTGTCCCCTTCTTCCCCCCATGCTTTAGCTCGCTCTGTTCCCTATTTTTGTGATGGACCTGATGCTGTTCCTGCTGCCTCCCACCCCCTGCCCTCCCTACCCCTGTTCCTGCTGGGTGAGGAGGAGGAGGAGGAGGAGGAGAAGGAGGAGGAGGAGGAGGAGGAGGAGGAGGAGGAGAGGGCTTCCGCCTCCAGCCCTCTGGCTGCATCCTCCCTGTGGCCACCTTCCCAGAAGCAAGCTCTGAGCAGGTCCTGCCTCCCTCCGAAACCCTTCAAGGCTCCCTGCTGCTCCTGGGATCAAAACAAAGCCCCTCAGCGATCATCCAAAGACTTCTGGGGACTCCATTCTCTCTTTCTTCCTAACAACCATCACCCAACCTCTCACCCCAATGTGAGCGGGCCATTCCTGGAGGGTGCTGGGCCTCGGCTCACAGCAGCCACTGGCCTGGGTTGTCATCTTTCTCTGCCCCAGCATCAGCTGCTGTCCTCTGTGAAGCCCCTTGACACCCAGGCTACATGACTGTCCACCTCCACTCCACCTGCCAGACCTCCACCACTCCCCAGCCCACAGCCTGGCTTCCTCTCCAGATAGCCTTTGCTGGGGCCTTTGCTGGGATCTGCCTCAGTTCTGTGTTCCCAGCACAGGGTGCTTGGGGAGATTTGTGGGGGGTTTCTGGGAGACAATTTGATTACCTGCTGGGAGAACATGGCTCCCAATCTGTCTATTATGGCTAGAAATGTGCTGGTGGGAAGATGGAGCCTCACTGACCAGGATTCTCTAAAGTTCCTCTCTGGTTTATGAGTTTTGTTGTATTATTTTTCAATTTTCTCCGAGCATCTGCTACTGTGAAAATTTTCATTATCACTGGCAAAGAGCCCCTCTCATCCCTGCTGGCTGCAGGAGATTTCTGATTTCTCTCCCCAGCTGCTCTGAAGCACCTGGGAGCTGAGATGGTAACGTCCCAGGGCCAGCTGGGCTCTTTCTCAGAAAATATTAGGAGCAGGGCCAGCCTGAATGGCCAGGGAGGTGCTGGCCATGGCTTATGTCGTGATGGCTTTGCCTCCTCCTGGAGGTGCAGGGTTGGTCAAGCTGAGAAAGCTGGCTTTGGGGGCCAGCCAGCACCCAGCCAGCCAGCCAGTATCCACTTTTCCATCTTGAGAGACCCTTGCCCCCAGGGTGGTCCCCTCAGATGCTGGTGCTGGGTGCATGGCACACCCCCGACACCTGGCTGACTCATTCTCTAAAACAGGCCTCATGTCAACAACTTCAGAGGCTGTGTGCTGTCATGCTGGCTGTTAGGACGGCGATGAGGTGTTGGAAAACAAAGCCCATGCAAAACTTGGGATGAATGAGAAGAGCTCCTGCAGCATGTGGGACACAGGCTGGGTGTGGCACCCCTCACCCCTCACCTGCAGAATTGCACCTGGGCATCCTGCTCAGAGATGGCACCGATGAGCAGAGGATGGCCTTGGACATGCCCAGGCGTCTGACCATCAGCCCAGACCTCACTCTCCTAGCTTGGTTTTGAGTTTGAACCTGGCCAGGCTGCTTTCTTCTCACTCTTCTTGCAGTGGGTGGTAAGTTACCTGCACTTACTGGTGCTGGGCAAAGTGCTTCCTCAGTACTAACTCGACTCTCATTATCACTCCATGAGGTCAGGACTATCATAACTGCGTTTTCAGGGTAGGGCATGGAGCAGGTGTGACTTGCCCACAGCAGTAAGGTGCAGAGCAGGGATTCGAGTCCGGGTAGTTCGGTGCCAGAACCTGTCCTCTTACCGCTGGGCCAGTCCTTCTCTCTGAGAGTTCTGGAGAGCCTCCTTTCTCTTGTGTCATTGGGCGTCCTCTGCACTAATGTGGCTTTCAGTTTCAAAGGGGCCAAGAAGGAGTGTGTTTAGCACTTGATTGGTAAATGAATGAATGAATGAATGAATGAATGAATGAACACTTCCCGAGGAGGAAGAATTAACATTTTAGAACTTATTCAAGATCTATTTTGTGCCAGTGGCTATATTTTCACATCTGTGTGTGGTGCAGGTGCCATGACCTGTTCTTCTCTGCTCTCCCCCCATTTTACAAAATAAGGCATGAGGCATGACCAACCCAGGCTCTGGGCTGCTGTGTGGTAGAGGTGGGCTGGGGCTTGGGCTTCGTGATTGCCAAGTCCATTCTCTTTGCACAGCCCAGGCTGCCTCCCGGGGGGAGCATCTGTGGACTGGCTGGACAGAGTTAGTTTGTGAGAGATGCCTTCAGCTTCTGTAGTGTCACTTTGCCTCTTCCTCATTCTGTTCACAGTACCCTGGAGTTAGCATTTTGACCAGTAAATGTGGATAACAGTCCACTTGCACTTGGCCACATAAGAATCACAACAAGAAGGATATAAAGAACAGAAAGGACCTGGGATGGGGGAACCCGCTCCATCTACCCCCATTACCTCCCCAGCCTCACCCCAGCTCTCTCCCTCCTGCCCTCACTCTGGGATGGGGAGCCACACATGACCAGGGCTGTAGGGGAGTAGTGTGCAGAGCAGGGAGAAGGGGAGCGGGGGGGCTGTCCCTCACAGGTCATCTCCCTGGGCTTGGCTACAAGGCATGCTGGGGGCTTGCTGGCAGCCAAGGTCAGTAAACAACTAGCCTGAGCAGAGTGAGGGAGGGGCTGTGTCTGTGAAGGGATGGCCCTTGAAGAGGGACCTGCAGCCCAAATACCTGGTTTAAGGGCCATTGGGCAGTTGGCAGCATTGAACTTACGCTGGAGGGTGGGCACAGTCCCCTGGTAATGGAGTCAGGAAAGGTGGATCATGGATTGGGGGTTCTGGGTCAAGAACCCAGCAGCTGGGGGTGCAGGGGTGGCAGCTTCCCCTTGAGGGAATGGGCTAGACCTGCCCATTGGCAGGCTTCAGGCCAGTGCTTCTGTCTTGGTCCCCACCGGGTGACAGGCCAGGGAGCGGCACAGAGGGCTGCATGCACTCCCACCTGACCGGCCCAGGCAGTTGTAGAGGGAGCGAGGTGTGTATGGGAATCCCTGTGACTCTTACCCCAGAGACAGACCCACAGGGTGATGACTGGCTGCCATTGCCTATGGTTTGCCTGGTGAGCACAGCTGTCTCGGGCTGTCCTGGCGATAGTGGGTGGACCAGGGCCAGGCCAGGATGATGTACATCCCGCATTGTCCTGTTGCTGCCTGCTGCTCCAAGGCATCCAGAGCTGGGGGTCTCACTCCATGCGAGGTGCTAGGGAGACACAAGTCCTGAGGGTGCTCAGTGCAGGTGGTGACAGGGACCCAGGAGCAGTCAATGACACTGAGCTGCAATCACATATAAAGCAGAAAGTGACATCAGAGGAAGGGCCTGTGTTGTCCTGATTGTGGGTAAACAAGAAGGTCCCTGGAGAGGAGGAGGCACTTGTCTGGGTAGATGAGAAGGATTCACCAGGTAGATAGGGGCCAACAGGGGACAGTGAGCTTCTGGCAGGGGAACGGCAGGTACAGAGATGAGGACACAGCATAGCCTCCAGACCCTGCGCTACATCCTGAAGCCTGGAGGTTTCCCTGGGAAGTCTGCTGGCTATGCTGCAGGATTAGTGCAAGGCCTTGGAGCTGGGGCTTGGGGCTGGTTAGGCTGGCAGGGTGGGCCACTCCAACCTTTCCTAGAAGGGCTGCTGGCCAAGGAGTGAGTTTTGCTCCTGCTGCATGAATCACCTGGGGTGGGAGAGACTAGACAGCTGAGGGCCTGGCAGGGGGCATCCTGGTCAGCTTCTAAATCCAGGGTGGAGACGAGAGCCTTGGCACAGACAGGAGCTCTGGAGCAGTCAGCCCTACCAGGGAGGCAGGACATAGGCTGCGGTGGGGGGAGTAATTTCCACCCACACACCTGCATATACCTTTGCTGCTGCGTGCATGAACACACACACACACACACACACACACACGCACAAGCACACACACACAGAACCGAGACTCAGAAAGTCAGAAGTAGTGATAAGGAGAATGAGAGAGCCAGAGAAAGCTAAAAACAAAAGTCAGACATAGGTTGAGATGAAGAGGGAGAGCCAGAAACCTCACAGAGCCTCAGTTCTCCATCTGGGAGGGATGCTGGGGCCTGCTGTCTGGATGTTCTTGTCTTTCAGGAGACAAATGCAGGTGGGGTAGGGGAGAATTGGACACAGGATCAGGCCTGGTGGCCAGGGGCTGCGGGGAGGGCTGAGGCAGGCTCTGTGGTGTGGCCTGTCCATAGGAGTCTAACTGCAGGCTCCAGTTCCTCAGACCTGGCCTTCATGGGCTTCTCAGTGGTCTGTTGCCAGGAGACCAGCTGGCCCAAAGGCCAGCAGGAGGAGAGACCACCGTGCAGCTCCCTCCCTGAGCCTGTTTTAGAGTGCAGTGGACATTCTCTGTTCCCATGGCCCAGTGACTTCTGGAGAGGTATTTCTTATGAGGTGTTGCTTACAGGAGCACCAAACCCGCAGGCATGTGGAATTTCTGGGAAGCCTGCTGCCTCTTTCCTAGGGCCAGGCCATGATTGGTGTCTGGCCAAGAGCTTTTCTGCTCAACAGCGCTGAGACTACCTCTCCCCGCCCAGACTGAATGAAGGAATTGGCCCCAAGCTCCTCCACTCTCTACTTGGCTGAGTCTCTGAAAACAGGATCCCATATGAGAGGGCTGTGACTAACAACAGAAGTTGATCCTTTTTTGAACACTTACTATGTAACAAACGTTATTCTAAACTTTTTACGTGAATTAGTTCATTTAATCCTCATGTCAGCCCTAGGAGGTGGGACTGTTATTATCCATTTACAGGTGAGGGATAGAGGCTCAGGGAGGTTAAGTGGCTTGCCTGAGGGCACACAGCTACCACAGTGGCCTGACTGTCTCCTGGGCTGGTCCCTTAACTTTGAGATCAGAGACAGCTCAGGGTTTGAACCCAGGCTCCCCTGTGATTTTAGGCAATGCTGTAACCTAGGATCTCTGCTCCTGTTCCTCCTGTCTAGAATGGGGTAGTAGTACCCACTTCCCAGGGAGGCCATGCGGTTCAGCGATTAGTTGAGGGGGCCCTGGCACGGCTCCCTTCCTCCTCTCCCACTTGTCTGCAGCAGAAGGCATGTCCTTGCCCCACCCTGAGCACTGCCATAACCTTATCCTCTTTTTCAGCCTTTTTCTAAACAGAGTTGGAAGCACCTTCTTGGTTACCCTAGGGATCCTTTTCTGGCCCCAGCCTTCCCTGGATGTGGCCACACCTGTCCCTTTCTTTCCCCCTTAGTCCATGTCCTGGGCATAGCTGAGCTCCTCGGAGAGCTCCCTGTGCTGCCCAAGTCTCTGCCCTCTCTGAGCCAGCTGTGCTTCATAGTCTTGGGACCTGAGTTGTCCTGCCCGGGGCCCCATGGAACCAAGGGTTCTCAGATCTGGCTGCTTGTCTCTCCCTTCCTTTGCCAGCCCCAGGACAGCACCGTTGCTTTCTCCCAAGCTTCTCGTTGTCCTTTTCTGACCCCGAACCACTCCCTCCTTCTTGGGCAGAATTAGATGAAGTGAATTGCCCAGGACTCTTGACTCGTTTATGCAGGGATTGGATTCTGAACCAAGTCTAGGAGGCCCCATATTCCAAGATCTTTTCTTATTGTGCGCTGAAGGCTAACTCTAGTCTTGGACAAGACAGAATTTTCCATTGCCTCATTCCTAACATGAGTCCCATCCCATTGATTCTCTGACTTACTCGTTTACCTTGAAACACTGATATTTCAAATGATTTCCCTAGTATGGATGTTTCTGTGCTTTCACTCAGCTCATTCAATTGTTCCATATCTTCTGAATATCTCTGCATCAGGCCCTGAACCTGAAGATACACAAAGCCATGAGCCTCAGCTCCTCCTCTTGTGACCTTAGGGATTAAGCATGAGATAATATGATATATATGCAATAGAAGTGTGCTAGGATAAAGTATTCCTGGACCTGCAGGAAAAGGAATGGTTAACTTTGCCTAGCAGGGGAAAAGTCAAATAATGCCAAAGAGCAAGAGGCATTTGAGGTGGGTTTTCGGGAATGAGTGGAAGTTTCAAAGGCAAAGTAGGGGAGGAAGAGCATTTCAGGAAAAGGGAATCAGCACGTGCAAAGATAGAGATTAGAATGGGCATGTCTACATGTAGAGAGCATGGGGCACGTGAAGGTTGGCAAGTAAACTGGTGCCATTGTGATGTGTGGAGCTGGGGAGCGGTGGAGGATCTCACAAACTGGACTTTGATCACTTGCAGTGGGGAGCATGGCTAATATTTCAAGGGCGTGCTTTTCGCTGACTTTGGTCTGTATAGTGGGTTGGAGAAAGAAGGGCTGGGAGGCAGGGAGACCAGTTGACTGATAAGGGAGGAATACAGACATTCAAAGGCAGAGTGAGGAGGTGACGTCTTGTGGGCTGGCCCGGGGCTGAGGGGGAGCCCAGGAGGAGCTGTCTGGGCTTGGGTTCCTGGGAGTGCTGCAGGAGGCCCCAGTGCTCAACTGCTTTCGAGGTTCTCCAAGACGCTCCGTGCAGGCATGCCCAGGACTCATCACTGTCCTGATTTAACTTTCACAGTGTAGGCTTCCGTGTGAATCCTGGCTGGGGAGCCTAACGTTTCATTGGCGGAGCAGTAAAAGTCATTAATGAGGAGCTGGAGAGCTATAAATAAGTGAGCATGATCCCACCCGGTGTTCCCTGTGTTTCCAATCTGCAGGAGCAGGGAATTGGTTTTGATTCATTAATTGTTACAGGAATGAGGCCCCAGAGATCCCATGGTGCTGCCAGCTCTTCCCCACCCTCCTGGTCTGCTTCGTGCATCCTGACTGCATGAGCTGCCCACCTGCCCTGGACGACAGTCCGTCATTCCTCAGGACCATTCGGCCCTGCTCCCCTGGGCCTCCCTGGGCTAGGCTGAGTTTGAGGCCAGAGATGCTGGGGCTCCCAGCCTGGTAGTGCTCCTGGTGAGATACTTGCACAGCTGCTGCTGCCTGAGCCAGGCCTCAGGCTCATACCTCTTCCCTCCCCACTGTCCCCTTGGTTCTCTGCAAACTCTTGGTGAACCCCTCCTTAGAAGGAGTGTCGGCTTTAAGGCTCCCCTTCTCCAAATCATGGGATATGGCTTTGCCTTTTGGTGAACATGAGCACTGTGAGACCTTGGCAAGTTTGAAAACTTTGTGTCTCACCCACGAAATCTGGACTCCAGTTGTGCTTATTTTCCAGAGCTGTTAGGAGGATTCTTTTCTTTTCTTTTCTTTTTTTGATACGGAGTCTTGCTTTGTAGCCCAGGATGGAGTGCAGTGGCACTATCTTGGCTTACTGCAGCCTCCGCCTCCCGGGTTCAAGCAATTCCCATACCTCGGGCTTCCGAGTAGCTGGGATTATAGGCATGGGCCACCATGCCCAGTAAATTTTTCTGTATTTTTTTTAAGTAGAGACAGGATTTCACCATGTTGCCCAGGCTGGTCTCAAACTCCCAAGCTCAGGCAATCCGCCCACATTGGCTTCCCGAAGTGCTAGGATTACAGGCGTGAGCCACAGATTACATAGTTTCTTGCTCTGCTGTGCTGTGCTGGGTGCTGGGGGTCAGGGGGGCGGGTAAGCAGTGAAGGTGCTTCTGCTTATGGGCAGAATGAGACCACACAAAATAGTCCAACATGGCAAATGTTTGTTAGTGCCATGAAGGCAAACCATGGTGAGGGAAGATTGGGGACAGTGTGGAAGGTTCTCTAGAGGGAATGATGGTTACCCACCCAGCACACGGGAGAAGGAGAATTAGCCAGACAGACGTAGCAGAAGTACTTTAGGCAGTGGGGAGAGTGTGGGAAGAGTCCTGGCAGTGTGCAAGAGCTTGGGACGCTTGAGTTACTGCACAAAGGCCTGCTACCTGGAACACAGGGCATAGGGTGTGGAGTATGCTGGGCCTGTGTGTCTCATTAGGGTGTGCATTTTGTTTTAAGGCCAGTGGGAAGCTCATGTGGTTTTAAGCAGGGACAGCACTGTCTGGTTGGTGCTTTATAAAGGCCAGTCCACTAGCGTGTAGAATGGACAGTGTGTCCATCTGGGACAAGTGGGGAGGTTGGAGGTGTAAGGGTCCACTGGGGAGGTGACAGTGTTCTGGACCAAGGTGATGGCAGTGGAGTGGAGGAAAGTTGACAGACTCAAGATCTCAAGATATATTTGGGAGATAAAGCATTCAAGCCTAGTGGTGGCTTGGGTGCAGAGGGCCAGTGAGAGAGAAGGGTTAGGAACTAGTGGGTGGATGGGACACCACTTTACTGAGTTTGGGAGACCGGGAAGAACAGACTCACATCCTAGGCAGCTCAGTGTTGATGCATCAAGTTTGAGCTGCCAAGGGACTCATTAAGTGGAGATCTCAGGCAGATGGGTGGGTGGGGGTTAGGACCCCAAGGGGAGCCTTGTGGGCTTGAGCAATAATGGTAGAGCCCTCAACAGGGCCGGGCTTAGTGTTCAGTGGGGTGGGTCAAACATGCAAGGAAGGTTGATGATTCCGTAGAGAGAGGGTATAGATGATGGATCTGGGTGTGGGAAAAGGCCAGAGGAGGGAGGCATCGGAGCTCAGGAGCAGGGACCAGCCTTAGGAGAAACTTTTCTCTTCAGCTTTCAGCACAGACAGGGAGGTGTGGAGCTCTGGAGGCAGGAAGTCACGCGAGATAGCTTGTGATGATGGCTTCTGATTCATGAAAAAGGATGTAAGTCATTCGTTGAACTTGGGGAATAAATCTGGGTGGTTCAAGAAGAACAGGGAGGGAGGTGGTAGAGATGTGTCAGCGTGGGGAGCCCTGCTGAGGTGGGTGACTGCCACGTGGCCAAGGTCACCAAGTTGCCAGGTGCGTGACGCTCTCTGTGGCCCTGCACTGCTTGCCGGCAGTGTGGAGAAGAGCGTGGGCAGGTTGATCCACCCTGAGTTGACTCCTAGTTGGGATTTCAGCAGCCAGGCTACATAAGGAAAGAGAGGGATTCTGTAATGGAGTGACCGGAGAGGAGGAAAGCAGGCTCCAAGGCAGGAGGTGGGGTTGCTGCAGGTCTCTGGGAAGTTGGAGAGTGGGCAGAGAATCACTGAAACACAGTCTGTGGGGCAGGATGGACACCTGTCAAGTGTGTGTCCTGTGCTCTGGAGGGAGGCGCCTTCTGCAGGAGGGGCGGGAGTGCCAGCTCACTCCAGGGCCCGAGCTCTAGCATTGGCCTCTTACAGCACCACCACCCATCCTCCCCCCCCATTTTATGGTTTTGGTTACCTTTTAAATGTCTTAATAAAAGATGAAATGTATTTATTCTCCATAGATCAATAATTTACTATGAGTTATGACAATACTAAATTTGGTCAATTATTTATCAGCTCTAAAGTATTTATAAATGCTACCTTAATTTAAAGCATTAGCCATTGGAATTCAAATATTAATAAAGCTTTTTCCCATTTAAAGGAAGAAAGGAAGAGTACAGATAATGAGGGTGGCTGGGGGCAGGTGGGTGCTTGTGGAGGTTAAGATTATTGTAGGAACGAGATGGCTCGTGGAGCAGCCTGGGGGGTGGCAGAGGTGCTGGACTCCCTTGGGGAGAGACCATTCCTTCTGGGCAGGCAGGGCTGAGCCCGATTTGCCCAGAGCCTGGCTCTTTTTTCTGTTGCCCGTGGAGAGGAGCTGAGCCTTGCCAGGTTCCTCTGAGGTTAGGGCATCAGGTTGTTTCTCCCCAGGTGGAGGCTGTCTCTTGCCTCATCCATTTGGAAACGTCCTGTTGTTCTTTAAGGTGGCACCCAGGGTCCAGCTAACACAGAAGCTGCCGGTTGAGGGGGCTTGGGACCTCAGAGTTGCAGGGGCTGCATGGGCAGATCTTCCTGGGTGAGCAAGCCTGGGGGGCGATGCCTCCAGGGCACCTGACAGAGGGAAAGGCTGAGCTGGCAGTGGCCAGTGTCGTGACTGGGGGTGGCACCAGGAACCGTAGGTCTCTTCTAACACATGCCTTCTGGGGTATTGCTTCCCACGGCCTTGTTCTGAGAATGTTCCAGAAATCCCCACGGGGATGGAGAATAGTGGGCATGGATTAGTGATGGTGCCCTGAGTGACCTCAATGTCTGAGGGCACCTTTCTCACCTCCAGCACCCACCTGCAGGCACCCAGTGACTTGATGAGTCAAGGATCTGCATTCAGGGGAGACAGGCCTTGTTCCTGCCTGCCTACTCCTTCCCTGGGGCCTGCACTGAGCTGGGAGGTGCCCTGGGGATTTCTATCCAGGGACAGTTGGGTAGAGTCAGCCTGGAATCCTGGATTCTGTCCCCTGCTGGCCACTTTCTCTTTGCAGCATTGGATGTAGAGGTGCCTGGTGGTCTGGTGTTCTCTTTGCTGTTTGCTCTCTGGCTGTGTGGCCCTGGCCAAGCAACTAGCACTCTCTGTGCTCTGATTTTTTTTTTTTAACCAGGAAATCAGAAATCTCACCTGGGGTGAGAGTTACTGAGAGTTTGTCCTGTGAAGTGGCCAGTACCTCACCTGACATGTCCCACCCCTGAGAGTCCGCTGTCTGGAAAAGCCTGGATGGGTGGGATGTGAACATCTTCTCCAGGGAAGCAGGTGGGAATGTGACTGTGGATTGTGCAGTTGTATCGGGAATGCTGGCTGGGCACCCCCCCACCCCCAACGCTGAGCTCTGAGTAGCCCTTTCTTTTGTGGAGACCCTCCGCTTTCCCAGGACACAGGGTGCAGGTGAGGGGGCTGGAAGATGCTCATTACGGTTTGTCTTTACTTACTTTACCAGCTGACGGATGGGTCATTCTCAGGGGACCCTTATCAGTCCATCAAGCCTGTGGTGTAATCAAGAGAGACATTAGCTTTGTGACCATATAATATGGAGGCAAAGAATTATAACAAAAGCTGTTATCCTCTAGAGAGCTGTACAAACATCTTTGAGCATCATCCTAGGTAGCGATGACTTCTGAGTTGTTACTGCGTGCCAGGCAGCATGAATGGCTGTCCACATATAAAGACCTTTCATGGCACACGTGGAGCAGCCCTGTGAAGAGCGAGCCATCATCTTTATTTGACCCCCCCTAAGAAGAAAGAAAGAAAGACAGAAAGAAATAGAGAGAAAGCCAACCAGTAACCCAGAGAGGACCAGCCCTCACCCACAGTCCCAGCTTGTGACCAGGGAAGGCCCCGGACTCCGGCCAGGTGGCCAAGTCCCGGTCCTGGGGTTCAGCATCTGTCACAACAACCAGGGCATGCATTGTGTAACATCCCATCACACACAACCTTGATTAAGCTAATAGCTGATTTGGCTTTTATCTGATGTATTTTGATCTTATTATTTTTATGTTAGAAGCCTCCAAATAACCATCATTTCAACAGTGCCCCAATTAGCAGGCCATTCACAGTGGATTGGAAATTGACTCACATCGGGCCTCTCCATTAGCGCCTGGGAGAGGCTTCCAGCCTTAATTACCCATCCTGTTTGTGGAGGCCTGGCGCTTACAACGCTGCAGGTGGCTCCACGAGGGGTGGGCCAGCAGTGCCCACCTCCACGGGGAGGGCGAGATGGCTCTTGCCTGTGACTACTAATACTTAAGATCCTGGGCATGACTTTGATGGAGAGATGGGATGTCCAAGGAAGGGGCAGGAGGCTGACATCTGTTCAGCATTTTGTGCACTGTGAGGCATTGGCACTTGCTGTCCACGTCCTAAGTTAGTGCTCTCATAGCTCTGCTGGGTAGAGATTCTTATTCCTATTTAATAGAAAATGGAGGCTGAGAAAGGGACATGCCCATGGCTGTGTGGCTACTGACCGGAGGAGCCAAAACTGGAACTTGGGTGAACGTGAGATCCGAATGCTCTTCCCACCACTTCTGGTGAGGTGGTAGCTGGTGAGGGTTCAGCCCGGCTATATGTCGTTGTCACTCTGCACCCACCTTGTGCTGCTCTCCTGAGACCCTGAAAGGTTCTAAGTCCCCTCCTTCCTTTGAGGCCCTGGTGCCAACCACAAATGAATTTACCCTCCTCTGTGTCCCAGGGAGCTTCCTTTCTCTTTCCTCCAGTTGAGTTGCAGAGTCTGTCTCCTCAGTGGATCCTAAGCTCCTCAAAGATGGGACCTGTGGTCATCCTGCTCTTCCCCCTGACAGTGCTTAGGGCAGGGGCTGGCTTGTGGGGGGTGAGCAGGGATACCAAGTGTATGTATGAGACAAGGAGGGCAGGAGCCAGTGGCATGAGTGCCCCGATGGGGAAACTGAGGCTCAGAGAGGTTCTGCAACTTCAGAACCTGACATATATGGAGTGGGGACAGATGATGACCTGGGAGGGATCCAGGCAGGTGGGGCAACAAGAGCCAAAAGTGACTGATGGCTGCAAGGAGGACTCTCCGTGGGAGTCCTGGGATGGGACAATTCCACAATTGAGTGTTGGAGTTCCTGGACAATTTACGTCCCAGGGATATACAGTTTATTTTGCACAATTGCTGTTTAAGATTATAAATGTATTGTATTGGCATTAAAGAGAGCATGCACAAGAAAAAATATCCATGCATTGTCATAGTGCCTTAGCCTTTAGTGTTTTCTCTTGCTGTTTTCATGGGCGTGCTTTCTGCCTAGCTGTAATCATAGTTAGCATATAATTTTGTGCCCTGGTATTTTCACGTGGCCACCTCTCAGAAGCATTTTCCCCATGTCTGTGGCAGTGTTCATTGTGTGGCCTCACATCTCATTATCTGGAAAATGGATGCAATGATACCTACTCTACACAAATGTCCTGAGAATACTGTGAATTCACATGTACAAAGGACACCAACAGAATTTGGCACAGAGGCAATTCTCACACAATAGTCCTTCCTCCTATGTAGTTTTCCTGCTTATCCATTATCAGAGGATTATTTTTCTTTTTAAAAGGAATTATCTGTTTATGTCACAAAATTTTGGCAAATATAGAAAAGAAAGAAAACCACTTTCAGGTTTCTTCTAAATTGCAGTCACTTTTAACATTTTGCAATATTTTCTTCTGGTTTTTCTTTCATGCATGTTGATGTTTTATTTAATTGATAAAATGAAATACATACAATTTTGTATCACTTTCACCTACCTTTTTTATGACAGGCACTTTCCCATGTTATTGTAGTATCTTCTTGACTAGTTTAAAGGCTAGATATACTTTCAGAAAATGGGGCACTTTCATAACCACTCACCTATTTGCATCTTTTAGATCATTAGCAATATTCCAAGAGTATGGATAGTGTCCTCTGAATGGTTTTGGATTGAGTGCTGTTCCTATGGTTTGGACAGGTACCCAGAGAGGAATTATTGACTGGGGCCATGGAAATTCTTTCATGGTGTTCTTGCACGAGTCTTTACTGCTATTGTGAACTGGGCTTAGCATGTGTCTGGGAAAGGATGGTGAACAGAGCAGGCATGACCCTTGTACTCCTGGAGCCTGGGGTCAAGTTGGAGAGCCAGCCAGCAACACAAGCAACGTGTGGCTCATGACAGCGAAGTGCAGTGAAGGAGGATCATGCCACAAGGGTCATGAGCCAGTCTGGGATGCTGAGTCTGAGTTTTGAAGCAAGAGTGAGCATCAGGATTGAAGAGGTGGGTTTGAGGGTCCAGGGTGGGCAGTTGGTTGGGATGTAGCAGAAAAGGGTACGGTGAGGAGCATGAGGCTGCAGGCATGGGAGCTTGCAAGACCACCCTTTCAGGAGTGGGCTTTTACTTTATCCCTAGGCTCTTGGGGGGCACAGCAGGGCACGCAATGGATTTCTGTTTAGGAGAGAACTCAGCAGACTGGAGCTGGGGTAGGAGGGGGCCAGGGCATCTGGGGGACTGTGAGATTCACAAGACCTCATCATCTCTTGTTTAGCTACCCCCTGCTGGTGGCCTTGAAGAGGAGAGAACCATAGGATTTGGGTTCTCTTCCTGCTGGTGCTCATGCAGGTGCAAGGCGAGCGCCCTTGCATTGAGGGCAGCCGGCCTTTGCTGCTGGAGAGTGTGGGGGGACCCTCCCCTTCCCACATGTTCCCCTGCCTCCCACTGCCTTGCTCCCTGGGGTCAGTTCCCCCTTTTCTTCTCTCCCTCTCCCAGCCTTATCTGAGGCATTACATAAACCCAAGGGCTCTTGACCGAAAGAACTGCATTGTCAAAAGTTGTTCAAAGTCTACTGTGTGCAGCAGATGGCCTGCTGCCATTCACAGCCTGTGTTTTGAAACTGCATCTGCTTCTCCACATCCTTGCCATCGCATAAACCATTAGTAAGAGATGTTTGCTTAAAAACTGGTGCAGTGGATTGCGGCGTTGGGAGGTGCATCATTCTATTAATTGGTTGATGTCCCAAAAAAGAGTACGCATGTGGCTACAAGGGGCGCCTCTTGCAGTTACAGGAGAACTTGTAAAGATGAGCCCCTGAGCGTGTCAGCCCTAGAAGCGGCTGCTGGAGCGTCCATTACGTTCCTCCTCCGCACCCGTGGTAACTGCCTGAGTCGCGGGAGCGTCTTTCTTTGTTATTGTCAAGTGGCTTTTGAATAATCCTGGAACAACTGCTTCATCTGGGGTTTGGCCCAGTATTTTTATGATATGGATCAATTGGATTTGGCCAGAAGACCTAGGGTTTCTTTTCTTTTTTATTTTTTTCCTACATCTTGGGTCCTTTTGGGTAAGTGCCTCTCTGACTTTCGGAAGCCATTTAGTCCCTTCAGTCCCAATCAGTTCAGTTCAGTCAACAGTTGTAGAGCACACAGTATATTCTCCGCCCACGGCTAGGCATGAGAATGCACAGATCAACACAATGACGTTTTGGCTCTTAAAGGGCTTATAGTCCTAGGTGGGAAATAGGATGGCTAATTTCACAGCTCAGTTGGGGTGAATCAGGCAGATTTGGAATGGATCTGTGCTCTACCATCCTTCCCTGACTAGCCTAGGGCAAGTGGTTTTGCCCCTTTTGACTTCTATTTTCTCATGTTAAATGGGTACAAGAACGTCTAGCTGGCATTTTCACCAAGGATGTCAGTGAGGCTGTGCTTATGAGAGCCACTGGCCTGCCCAGGATGGTTCTTGGTCCTGGAGGGAGGCAGCCTCTCTTCGGAGTCCCGGACATGAGCTGCCAGGCATGGGGCCTGCAGGTTGAAGCTGGTGCAGCATCGCCCCGATGCTGACCCCTTCCTCTCTCTCTTCTCTCTTTCTAGCCTGTGATCTCATGACCCAGGGGATTTTGGCCTTGGTCACGTCCACTGGCTGTGCATCTGCCAACGCCCTGCAGTCCCTCACGGATGCCATGCACATCCCACACCTCTTTGTCCAGCGCAACCCGGGAGGGTCGCCACGCACCGCCTGCCACCTGAACCCCAGCCCCGATGGTGAGGCCTACACACTGGCTTCGAGACCACCCGTCCGCCTCAACGATGTCATGCTCAGGCTGGTGATGGAGCTGCGCTGGCAGAAGTTTGTCATGTTCTACGACAGCGAGTATGGTGAGTTGTCAGGCAGGCGAGCTGGGGCTGCTTGGGGACAGGGATGGCCAGATGCTGGGAGACCTGAGAGTGGGTGGGGCCCTGAACCGGTGGGGGGTGGTCTGTGCTGAGTGGGCCTCCAGGTGATAGGGTCAAACCTCAAGCTTCATGAGTCAGGAAGAGCTGCAACAACAGCTCCATAGATAGGTATAAAGTTGCCTAGCAACAACACCTTATCATGACGGCTGAAGTTTGAATCATCTTAGAGGTTTCAATAAAATATTAATAAACTGCTGGCAAGGATCCAAAGGGCTGTATGCTGGCACAGGTGGAGGCTGGCCAGCATGGTTCCTCCTGGAGGTCTCCTCTCCAAAGAGTGCCCTTCACACTGGACGATTGCCTGGCCTTCCTGGCTCCTTGCCTCTATCCATCGCAATCTGCCTTCAGTTTCAGGGTTCCAGGCTGGGGCAAAGGTCAGGGGAAGGAATGCCCTGAGTGTCATGGAGCCAGGCTGGGGTTGGTGGATTGGGAACACTGGGTAGGGCTGGGCATGGCTTCTTTGAAGACCTCTCATATGAAAAAAAATCATAATTTGCTTGTTAGGAAACCACAAAAATGGGCTTTGGAGAAATGGCTTCAGGTTTTCTTATGACTGCTCTGTGAAAACAGACTAGTCTTAATCCTGAGATAGAATGGTTTCCATGTTTAGTGTTTAAACAATTTTTTTGAAAATTATGAGATAATTTAGATTTACATGCAATTATAAGGAGCAACCCAGAGAGATCCAGCATGCCCTTCACCCAGGTTCCCCCACGGTAACATCCTGCATAGCTGTAGTACAATATTGCAACCAGGATTTGATACAGCCTGTAGGCCTTGTTCATATTTCAGTAGTGCACGTGTTCTTGCAGGTGTGGATTTACTGCTATGCATTTTAAAAATCACATGTGTAGATTCCTGTGACCACCAGTCAGGATACAGAGCAGTTCCTTCACAAGGATCCCTGTGCTACCTCTTTATAGCCACAGCCACCCCCATAACATGTTAGAGGGTGTGGGAGACTGATGAGGGTTGGCAGCCCCACGGCTGGTGCCAGGATGGAATGGGTGGACCTTCGAAAGTCCCATTTTGTCTCTGGGTGATATAATTTCTTTGCTAAGAATGAAACTAAGAAAAGAAATCAGCATATGTTTGCATTTGCCTAAATACTCTTCTTCTCTAAGACTGGAATGTTGTCCTCAGCTCTTGAGCAAATATGCTGTTTGGAGTCTTCCAGGAAGAATTGAAAGAGCAAACAGTCACTGTGCTGAAATAAAGATGAGGTGGATGGGGACAAGGGCAGGACCTGAACTGGACTCAGTCCAGGACCTGGCCTCTCCCTCCCACCCTCCCACTCCTGCTCAGTCCCTGGCCCTTGGGGAGGAGTTGGAGACTTTGTAATAGCCCCAAGCTGCCTGCAGGGATCTCTTAGGGGGCCAGGCCTTCCCGTGAGAACCCTTGGGGCTGGTGGCTCAACCCCAAAGTCCAGCCTGCTCTGAGGCTGAACCCTGTGGAGAGGCATGGACACTGCCAGGGATGGGGGTGCTGTGGTCCAGTGTGCCCAGGCCCTTCCCACCCCACTTTTTCTGGGCACCATTTCTCCATTTCCAATCTGGCCTGCAGACACAGTTTTCCCCTAGAGCCTGGGAGGCGACCTTGATGGGAGCCTCAGCCGCTGGGAGGGCAGGTGATCAGCTTTCTAGCCTGCCCACCCACCTGGGCTCCTGTGACTCCTGCAGACTGAACAAGGCCTGGTGGCACTTGCCCAAGCCCTGTTTTCTTATTACCCTCCTTACCCTCACTCTGCTCAAGATTCAGGTCCTCAAAGAAAGACGTCCCTGAGCCCCACCTGTCCTACAGAGCTGGCAGCTTGGTTACACACTCTCGCAGACATGCTCATCCTGCCCTCAGCCTGCTCTTGGCTTGTCCTGACTGTCATGAGGGCTGGTCCTCCATGAGCGCTGGACTGCCTGGTGAGGCAGTGAAGTCCAGGAGAGTGGCTGTGTGCTTCCCACCACCATGGCCCTGCAGCCTGCGTGGTGCCTGGCATAGAGTAGCCCCTCGACACATTCATGGATGGGGACATGGAGTTTTCAAGCCATTTTCACACAAAACAAAGGAGGAATGGGGAGAAAGACAAGGGTACTGGATGGTCTGACCTCTGAATACGAGGTGGCAGGGAAGGGGTGTAGGCTAGGAAACAGGTTTTATTCTACAGACACACTCCCCCGCCCCTCTTCTTTCCTCCACCCAGAATCTCCAATGTGACCAAAAGCTGTGTTCCTCTTTTCTGACATGGACACCTTTGCTACCTTTGGTGGGGTTGAAGTTAGTTTCCAACCAGACTGCTCCTTATCAGTAATTCCATAAAGTCACCAAGTGACCAGTAGCTTTCATCTGGAGGACCACTGCAGATGGTTGGTTGAGGCTGCTTGGGAGCTGTGCTGGGAAGGATTCTGAGGCCGTGTGTGGGCTCAGCAGCAGAAAACACCATGATCGGTCTGTGAGGCTTCCATGGTGCAAGAGAGGGATTGGCAGAGAGCTGTCATGTTTGCTGGTTCAGACCTGGAGGGTGGAGGTGAGCGGAGAACCCCAGAGCTGGGGTTCTCAGTCAGAAGACAGCGACAGAGTGGTGTACCCATGGCGCTGTCCAGGGTGCTAGCCCTTCTGGCTCTCCGCTTGCTGGAGGCCAGAGAACTCTTTTATTGGATTCTATGCAGGACCTTCTGCCTTTGCCTGCCCTGGTCATCGGCCTCCTGATATGACAAGCATTGAGGCTTGGTTTCTGCCTCTACACATTTTCTGTAAAATTTTAACCCAGTGCCCAGTGCTTGTCCTGGCTTTCCCCTCATGCCCAGCCCAGCTGCTGCCCATTTCCAACGTGCTTGTGTCAAGTGAGCCAAGGCAGCTCAGCCTATCTGCTGTTTGATGCAGCACATCCAGCCCTTGGAGTGCGAGTGTGGCTGCTCCCTCGGCATGGCTGGCTGTGGCCTGTCCCAGTGTCACTCCTGGGTGGATACACATTGCTAATACAGCCGAGACAAACGGTGCCTCCGGAACACCTTAGGGCCCCTCCTCCCCCTGACTCACCGTAGCACTAGCTGCAGATGAGCACAATTCAAAAGCAAATTAAGGGTAAAGTCAAACAGAAGTGGTTTGGGAATATAGCAACTTTTTTTCAATGCTGATCTGCAAGTACCTTTATGTATTTTACTTCTTTCTAGCTACTCAACATCCCTCTGAGGTCAGATTATTGCTACATTTTACAGATGAGGAAAATGAGGCTCAGAAAAGTTCTTCCTGATTTTAGTACCCATGCATTTAGCCAAGGCATCATCCTATTTCTGTAATTTGGATTTACTAGGCTCTAGCTTCCTGCTCCTGTCCCCAGCCAGTCAGAGTTGATGCCAAGAAAGAGGGAGGTAGTTTGGAAGGACATGGCATGCTCTAGGCTGATGCAGTCACTTTAGTGAGCATCATACATAGGCTCCCTCCTTTGTGGGGCAAGGCCTGATTCTTCCTCATTTGCCCATCAGCCTCCCTTTAAACCCTGGAATGTCCTGCCCCAGGTGGAGCCTGAGGACTGGGCATTTGAGTCAGGAGTTAGAGATCAGAGCAGGAAAAGCCATGGGCTCCAAGACAGAATTTGGCAGAAGGGTGAGAGAGGGGTTGGTATGTATATAGTTTACAAGATGTGCTATTTGGTAAAATTCCACTGAAAATACTTATATGCTTGTTGTGACAGTGAAAGGAAAAATAAAAGAGAAGACGACATTTGAGAGAGAAAATTTGCAACATTAAAATACCAAAAGTTTGGATCGAAAAGAATGGAGAACTTTCTGAGTTGCCACTTCAAATGCTGGGATGTTCATGTGTGTATGCATTGGCAGGGGCCGGGGTGGGAGGGGGCGTGCTAGTAGCTGTATCCACAATTTCCCTCTAGTGAATAAATTTGGATGAAGGTTGTAATTATGATGAGCTCTTAGACATCATTGACTCCTTCATTGAACAAATATTCACAGAATCCCTACCGCATGCCAGGTATTTTGCTAGGCACTCATTTTCAATGAAGACACAGATGGGTGGAGTAACCTGGCTAATGTTGCATGGGCTGGCATTGGAAGTTAGGGCCCAGGGGCCCAGGGGCATCTCCAGGGCACGGCAGTCCTTTCTTGGCCTCTGGGCTAGCTCGCAGACCTGGGATGGGTTGGGAGCTGGGATTCCACAGAAACAAAACATCAGGGCTCTGTTTGAGTGGCCACTGTCTATTTGTGCTAGTTTAAAAATTATTTTTTAATTGAAAGCTACACGTGGTTACGATGTATATGTTCAATTAAAAGATTAATAACCTGAAGACTCATGAGCCCACAATCAGTTTAAAAAATATCAAGGAGCCCTTGTGTGCTTCACCTGACCATGTCTCCCCTACAGAGGGACTTAAACACTCTCCTGATTGTGTGCTAACAAGTCCCTCGCTTTCCTTGATAGTTTTTTTTTTCTTTTTGTGTGTCTGAAGTTTTGCCAAGTTGTATCTAAGCATGGAAATTTTAAATTTGTGCCTCATATATTTAAAACACTGTACATGTATTTCACTGTTTTAGAGGATCCCAAGCCAATGTCTTTTTTTTTTTTTAACTTTTATTTTAGGCTTAGTGGTACAAGTGCAAGTTGGTTACATAGGTAAACTCATGTTGTGGGAGTTTGTTGTATACATTATTTCATCACCAAGATAGTAAGCCTAGTACCCATTAGTTGTTTTTCTTGATCCTCTCCCTCCTCCCACCCTCCACTCTCCACCCTCCCATAGGCCCCAGTGTGTGTTGTTCCCCTCTGTGTGTCCATGGGTTCTCATCATTTAGTTCTCACTTATGAGTGAGAACATGCCATATTTGGTTTTCTGTTCCTGTGTTAGTTGGCTCAAGATAGTGGCTTGCAGCTCCATTCCTTGATAGTTTTATCATACAAGTATGGGGCCTGTGGTTGGTTTGCGACTCATATATGTGGAATAACACTTCTGCATGCTTCTGGGATTGTTTTTTAATTTTCACTCAGCATTAGGTTTTTGAGATTGATCCGTTTGATGCAGGTGGATGTATTAATCATTTTTATTGCTGCACTGTATGCCCTGATTTATTTATCCACTTTATTGTCCGTGGGCATTTGTGTTGTTTCCAGGATTTTGTTATTACCAAAAATACTGATAGCAACATTCTCATATTTGTCTTTTGGTGTTTGTGTGCAAGAACTTTTCAGGGTCTATTCTGAGGAGCAGAATTCCTGGACTCTTGGGTCAGTGCATATTTCACTTTATTAGGTTAGACCAAACTGTTTTCCAAAGCATTCCTACCTATTCACACTACCATGTGCAATATATGAGATTTCCCCAAGTCCCCTAACCTCACCAACACTTGTCTTCTTGTTACTTTTAGGTTTCTAGTGCAAAATGTAATTTTATTTTGATTTTAATGTACATTTTCTTGATGATAGATGAGGTTGGGTATCTTTTCATATCTTTATGGGCTATTTTTATTTTCTCTTCTGTGAAACACCTGTTTGTAGTTGATTTTTTTGCCTGTTTTTAAAATCGAGCCTTTTCTTTTTAAGTGTGGCAATATCTTCTTTAAGTTAATTGTTTGTCTTAGTGAACAGAAATTCTTTATTGTATTGTTGTCAAATGTAGTCATCTTTTTTTATGGCTAGCTCTCTTGCTTGTCTTGTTTAAGAAGTCCTTTCCTACCCGAATGTCAGAAAGAAATTTTCCTGCTGAAACCTCCCTCTCTATATGGAGAGCAGATATTGTCCACCTGGCTAGGTGCCCACAGCTAGGGCCTGGCCAGGCTGCGCCTGCCTTCCCCTGCCCCTCCGCGAGCCCAGCAAGCCTACCTCTCTCAGCATCTGTGGGCTGATATTCCTTCCACCCTGACACTGCTCCACTTTGCCATGTCTTTGGGCCAGTCTTTTTCTTGGTGGCAACTGAAGAAAGCTCATGCAAATTCAGTGCAGCCTATGGCAAGGTGGTTAGGAAGAGCTTCCTGGAGGAGGTGACATTTAAGCAGGTGCTTAAATAGGAGTAGTTTTTATTTTTTATTAGGCAAGCAAAGAGCACTGGGGGCTGGAGCTGACATTTAAGCAGGTGCTTAAATAGGAGTAGTTTTTATTTTTTGTTAGGCAAGCAAAGGCCACTGAGGGCTGTAGGAAGAGTGTTGTAAGCAGAGGGAAGATCTTGCTTCCCTCTTTCCAGAGGAAAGGCCTGGGGGCAATGGAGAGGAGGAAAGATCATATGGCTGGAATATGGGAATTGGCTAGGGATAAGACTGGAGAGACAGTCGGAGGAGGCTTTAGATGCTCAGGATCCCCAGAAATCCCTGGGAGCCATACCTTGCTACCTCAGGTGGCACACTTGGGTCCTGTTCTTTATACCCCATCCAGAGATTTGAAGACAGACAAAGTCAAAGCCTTCATCTCTGGAAGGCTCTGGTCCTTTCATTGCGTCCTGTCTGAAGTCATTGTCTGCAAACAAAAGGGCAGAAACTGACACATTCTCAGGAATGATGATCTGAGTTAGGACAAACCACAGTCCCAGAGTCTAAGCTAGAGGTAGGGCCCGAATTTCCCAGATGACCCAGGCGTCATGCTAGGGGGTAACAGCTCCAGTCCCTCTAGCCCTTGCTTCATGCTGGGTGCCCTGAAAGAGCGTGGAGCTGCCCTTGCTCACATCATCCCAATGGCAACCCCACATGGTGGGTTCTGTACTCAGAGAAGTAAAGGGATTTGCTCTAGGCCATATGGCTGGTGAGTGGGGGGTCTGGCCAGCTCTGGTTCCTAAAGGATCCACAGCTCTGTTCACAGCCTCTTGGCAAAGCTATGGGGAGCAAACACCGTGGTAGAGTCTTTGCTTGATGTACAAAGATTTATTGTGGCATTTTTGGTGACATCAGAAATTAGCAACAACCTAAAGGTCCATCTTCAGCAAATTGGTTAAATATATTATGATATGTACATTTAATGGAAAACTCTAGTTCCTTATGTACTGAGTGGAAGTAGTTCCAAAACGTGGTGCTGTTAGCTGACAATAGAGAAGTGAGAATGGTGACGTGGGTGTTGCTTTGTGTACAAGTGAGCTTGCATGCCCCTCCAGCTCCGGCTGCTTGCTGCTCCGTGAGCGTGCCCGGCACAACCTGCTGCAGAGGCTTTGGGCTGGCTGTTTCCTCTGCCTGGGACCCTCTTCCTGCACGTGCAGACGTCTGCAAGCTGCACCTTCAGGGCTTTGCTTCAATTCCATCTGTCCCGTGGGGCCTTCCCTTTCCAATTTATTTAAAAATGGAACTCTATTTTCTCTTGGCCCCTCTTTCTCCCTTTTTCCATTGAATTTATTGCCATTTACTCAGCTTTTGATGTCTGTCTTTCCCCAACTAGTTCCATGCAGACAGGCAGTTTTGTTTGCTTGGATGAGTGATACTGGACCCACAGCGTTTAGAACAGCACCTAAAGCTTAGTAGGTGCTCATTAAATATTCGATGAGTGAATGAATGAATCGATATTTTGAGGGTGTTTCATTGCCCATTTATTGGCCCAGGAGCATTTGTTTCTTTCCTTGAGTTTACCAATTACAGCAGTAATATATGCTTCCTATGGAATCCGAGTATGTGCAAAGGCAGAGCCCCTCCCTCCTCCACTTTCAGCAGAGCACTGGCTTGTTCACCCTGCTGTGTTTCTGTCTGTACCTTCCTCCTTGTCAAGTGTGTAGACTGCCTGTGTATGCCAGGGGTCAGGACTGGATTGTAGTTTAGATGTGCCCAGCCCCTGAGAAAGTTCTTCCCATAGCTTCAAGGCAAGAATGACTACAAAACACATATGAATCACAGTGAGATGGCAACGGTGCTGCTGAGGTTTGGTGGGTGAGCCTGGCTTGTGTTGGAAGACTTAGTTCTCTTCCTGGCTTTGTCTTTTTCTAACGTGCTTCTGGGCACACTGACAACTCTTTCTGATCCTTTGTTTTCCCACTTTAGTAGTGGGGATAATAAAAACGCCTATCGTGGAGGGTTCCTGTGAGGCTGAAATGAAATGAAATGAAGTGATGGATTTGAGAGTGATTGCACTCCCTGAGGTCCCAGACCATTTCTCGTTTTTCTTACTCCTCCGCAGTACCCAGGACAACGCTGGGTACAAGGCCCGTGATTGAGCCAAGTGCTGAACAAACTGTGCTAGGAGCCCTGAAGCCTAGAGCCCCAACTCTGTCCCGGGAGGCAGTGGGTTTTGAATTATAGCTGGGAGCAAGAGGGCTTCTGCAGGTGGAGGAAACCTGTGACTAAAATGCCAGGGTGTGAATGGCATGGCATATTTGAGAGGGAGGAGGTATGGAGGTTCAGCAGCTTATGGGAAAGGATGAAGGGGTCCATGGAAGGGAAGCTGCGCTGGCGGTCTCAGACGCCAGGTTGTCGTGTCTGTCGTAGGGTTTTCCTCTTCTAATGTGAGGCATGTGCTGTGACGTCGAGGCTTGTCCTCTGTGTGAACTTTCTCCTGTGTGGTAAGGATGCTCAAGAACGGAAGCCCGCCCTCTCTGATTGCATTGCTCTGGAATGTTAAAAGGATGAAATTGCCTGTATCTTGTGTGACTAGTTCTGGACTGCAGGAAGTCTGGTGGTTTTGATCCAGGTGGCAGCTGCCTGCCCGGTATTTTCTGCGGAAGGCTCTGGGAGTGGTGACAAGGCCACTTAGAACCAAAAGGTGGGGGTCACACCCAGACACAGCCATGTGGGTAACATTATGTCTCCTCTCAGCCCTTCATGTACCCAGTTACCTGCTGGAAGTTATCCTCTTACCCACCTGATGGCGTGGTCGCCGCGGGGGCTTGTTTGCTGCCGACCCCCAGCCAGGGTAGGAGGCTGCACATGAACCTGGCATGCTGCCTCTGATTTTTGGTTTGATTGTTTCAGGTTGCATTGTCTGCCTGTTTGCTTATTTGTTTATTTCCTGCACACATCCAGAGAGAATTTGCAGAGGCTTCTAATGTCTTCTTAGAGAGACACTGAGGTTAAGAAAGCAACTGCATTAGAGAATCAAGAGGTGCCAAGGATGGCTGTGGTCATGCTGTTCTGGCAGCCACAGGTTACAGAGTGGGAGGAAGCAGAGGGACCAGGCCCCCTTCAGCACTGCACAGAATCCTCCCTGAGGGACCTGATCTCTACAGGAGACCATGAAGGACAGAATGGATGGCAATTCCGGCTCAACGTTTACAGCAAATGTAGAAGTGGGTTTTGCTTGGCTGTTTCTCAGTCAAGTACAGTTGCTGACTGTGCAGTGTGGCCCTCTCATGGCTCAGCTGATCCCAAGTTGGAACTTACCATTCCTGGAAGAGGGTAGGGATAGGACTTGCCTCTGCCTAAGCTTCTTCTGGGCCGGACTTGAGGCGGGTCATAGCAAGGGTTGTGTGTTCTGGCACTCCTTGCTGCCCATGGAGTGAGGCTTCATGTGTCCATTCAGTTTAGTTCTGTTGGACAAATGTCCACCAAAGGCCTTTGCAGTCCCAGGTGCTGGGTGGGGCTCAGGAGGAGAGCAAGGCAGGCATGGTCCCTGCCCTGACAGGAACTGCTGTAAGTGGGACAAGGGGTGTGACGGGGGCTGTGCAGTGCTCACCATAGAGCCGTAGCAGAGCCGGGGTAGGCCTTCATAAGCATTGGTGGCCGAGTGCAGTCCTGTTGGGGTGAGGAGGGCTGAGCAGAGACCAGCCCAACGTGAGGGGTTCCAGCAGGGCAGAGGGGCTGCCTTGTGTTCTAAGGGGAGTGGGAAGACGTGGAAGGGGAGACAACCCTGCTTTGGGATTTTTGCTTTGAAATTATTTGTATCATATACATAAGTCATACACAAAATGAATATACTCTTGTTGAAAAAAATTAAAACAACATACACATTTAAAACACAAAGCAAGCACCCGTTAGGCACGTGTTCTCCCTCTCCCACCAATCTGCCTTCCTCTCTTGAGGTGAGTAAAGGCCTTGCCTGGACATGCCACATGTGCACACAGATACAGTGCTTTGCAGACGCAGAAGGGGAACCATGCCCTGGTCATTGTTTGGTGACGTGCTTTTACTTGATGGGCTTTGCAGCTTTTGCTCCATATCGCCCACTTTGTTCTACCCCATTCTTTTTGCCTGTTGCACAACATTCTGCAGAATGGGCTTTATTCCTCCATGTCTTGATTCAGGTGGCTTCTAGTTCTTGACTGTCACACAGGGCTGCAGTGCACAGCTGTAGATACATCCTCATGCATGTATCTCTAAGTACTTCTAGGGGCTGGATTGCTAGAAAGCAGAGTAGCTGGGCTGCAGGGGATTCTGTTTTCAAATTGGGAAGCTGGAGTACAGTGATGAGATGCCAGTTACCAAAATAAGGCATAGAAAGGAGAAGTGTTCTGGAGGAGAACAGACCTTGTTCTGGCCCCTGTTTTTTCCATTCTTGGATGCCATCTTGCTGAGAAGTGTGATTGGGCAGAAAGTCAGGGACAAAATCCAAAATCAGAGAACCAGATAAAATGCAGCAAGGGCCCACTTAGGTCGGCAGCAGCTCCTGTGAGAAGCGATTTGAGGATTGAATTATCTGCAGCTTGGTGAGAGTGAGCGGTGGGAGTGAGCAGTGGAAGGGAGAGAGGGAGGTGGTGAGGGCTGGGTGGTCCCTGTGGTGTGTCCTGCACTGAGGGACATGCCTCTCTGGTGGAATGGAGACAAGCTGGCAGGAATTCAGAAAGGAGGGATTCTGAGGTCGCTGACAGGCCTGGAGCTGGGGGATGGGCTGATGTGAGCTGAGGGGTCCCAGAACTGGGACTAATGAGGAAATGCTGCAGAGAATAGGGTGCAGTATGTCAAGGAACTTTCCAACTGTCAGTTGATCTGAGCTGGAAGGGGCTGCCTCTGTCCCCCAGGGACCCACCCTGGGTACTATGGCAGCAAGGTTCTTAGCTCTGGTGTGCCCACAAGCCCCTGGATGATTGGCCATCATGAGATAGAGGTTCTCCCTAGAGACCCTGGCATGGTTTCCCCAGGCCTAGAGGCCCACCAAAGGCCGTGTGGTTGAGCTTTGCTAATGGATCATAAAGAGAATGACGTGTCTTGCATTGCTTCTCCCAAAGGAAGGGAATCAAACATTCACTGTATAGTTACTCTGTGCCAGGCACACAACCACAGTTTCTGTCTTGGTCTTTATAGTAACTCAACAAGGTAGGCATCTGCCACCAGGTCACATAAGGAGCAGGCTGAGGGGACCCCAGCTGCAGGTGGCGATTCAGATCTCAAGCCCTCACTCTCCTGACTGCACCCCAACCACCCTGAGCTACAGGTGAGCGCGTTCTGGATACCATGCCCTGGGAATGAGGAGAGAGTAGAGGGTGTAGGTAGGGTGAGCTCCTGAGGCCCCGAGTTAGGAGATGCTGAGGCTGGATGGGGCTAAGGGAACTGGGAGGCATTTTTTCATTGCCTCACCTTCTCTTCTGTTTTCCTTGCTTCCCATCCTCCCGGGCTCTCCTGAGACACACGCTCTGGCCTCTCACACATGCCATTTGCAGAGGGACCCGCACACAGTGGAGCCTTAGGCCTGGGACTCAGGCTCTGGGAGGCTGTGTCCTCACTGTGGGGCCTTTAAGGATTTTGTTGCTGGAGACCCTCGTGGTTCTGTGGAATCACCACATATATCGGTGTGAACATCACCTTTTGGCCCTGGTCCTGTGTGCTGGATTCTACCTGTGCTCTGGGAAGTTCCTACTTTACTTTTGTAGTTTTTTTTTTTTTTTTTTATTGTGGAAAAATATATATACAACACAAAATTTACCATGTTAACCATTTTCATGCACAGTTCAGTGGTGTTAAGTACATTCACATTGCAGTCACTACCATTCATCTCCAGAGGTTCTCATCTTCCCAAACCGAAACTCTGTACTCATACAACAAAGACCCCCATTTCCCCCTCCCTTCAGCCCTGAGCACCCACCGTTCTCCTTCCTGTCTCTGTGACTTTGACTATTCTAGGGGCCTCATCTAAGTGGACTCGTACTGTATTTGTTCCTTGAGACTGGCTTATTTCACTTAGCATAGTGCTTTCTATGTTCCTCCAGACTGTGGCATGCATCAGAACTTCCTTCCTTTTTTAGGCCGAGTAATATTCCATTGTGTGGATAGACAGAATTTTATTGATCTATTCATCCATCGATGGACGCTTAAGGGTTGCTTCTACCTTTGGTCCACTTGGCTTTCTGAGGGTGTTGGGAGAGGAATGTCGTCTCTTGGAGCCTCTGTGTGTGTGTTTGTGCAGGTGTCTGTGGGTGTGTGTTGCTGCAACAGGATTGTATGTGTTTGTGTGTGGTGGGCATTTTCGTGCCACACTGTTTGGAAGACATCCATTCATCCTTCATTCTGCCACCAAAGTCACCTTCCTTAACTCACTGCCCTGCTTAGACCCCTGAATGTCTCCCCCTCTCCTTAAGGATCAAGTTCAGATCCCTTCTCACAGTGCACAGGGCCTCCAAGGTCTGTCCCTCCCTGGCCTTTCTCTCATCACTCCCTTAAGACCTCTGTGTCCCAGCGACGCAGGATGGATCAGCAGGGGTGCCATCAGGAACACATGGCCCACTCCAGGTCATTCAGAGGAGGGGATTTAACATGAGGAACTACTGACAAGTGTTGTCAGAGTTGAGGACAGGTGGAGTGGAAGCAGCCCAGACTAACAACTGGGCAGGGCTGGAGGGACTCCCAGGGCTCGAGGGATGAATGGGAGAGATGGTCCTGGAGCCATGACTGCCCAGTGGGTACTGGGACCTCATAGAGGGGCCACTCTGAGGGAACTGGGAGCGTGTGGGAGACCCAGCCATGGCCAGAGACACTGGAGGCAGAGAGAGGGTGAAATACCTGGCTTCCTCTTCCTCCTGTCCCTGAGTCTCCTGACCATGCTTCTCAGTGGTCAGTGGTAACCAGCAGGATAGGGAGTCTGGGAAGGGGAGGGGTGGGCACTCTAGAGGGAAGAACAGGGGAGGGTGGGGGATGGATGTGACTGCAATCTGCACTCCCCACCACACCCAGGGACTCACTTTCCTGAATGTGTCCCAGTCACACCCCACCATCCCACATGGCTCCCTGACCTGGACCAGCCACCTCACTGCCTGAAAGCTATTCCTCCATCCTCAAGACTTATTTGAGCATCTCCTTGTTTTGGAAGCTTCCTCTGTTCTCCTTGTTCCCCTGCCAGGTGGGTTGTCCCTTCTCTGGGTTCCACAGATGCCCTTTGTGCATGTCACCCCAGGTTACTGGGCCATAATTACTGACTTCCTTTACTCCCTCCCTCTGGACAGTAAGCTCCTCCAGGGTGAAAAGCCTGCTTTACCTGACTTTGAGTCTCTGGCATCAAATGCAGGTAACAGGCCTGAGCAGATGCTTATTGTGTGATTCAGCAACTAGGTTAGAGGTGACAGAAATAAAAAGCCCAGAGATCTGGAGCTCTCTCTCTCACACACACAGTATGTGCATGTGTGTTCACACAGGCACATGCATTTGAGCACACACAGGTGCATGTGTGCATGCATTTGCACACTAATGCATGCATGCACGACTATGCACACACATCCCCTTAGACACATGCTTGTGAACACCCACACATCTGAAGTGCCTGTAGTCATTAAAGTCAGAGGCGCAGATGAATGTGGTCTGAGGCTAGCTGTGAATCTTACCAACAGTCACCAAGAAAGATCAATAAATTTACCTCTTTTCTTCTAAGTTGGCACAAGGTTTCACTGGAGGGCCTCGGGCAGCTCAAGGTGAAATTCTTCCTGAGGCCTTTCTTCTAGCCTGGCAGGGAAGGGAGAGGCAGGTGAGCTCCAGGGGCCCTGCATACCTGCAGGATGGGGATGGGCATGTCAGGGGTGCCTTTGGTCCATCTGGGACCTATCCAGGTCTTGGCTACTGCCACTGCAGTCAGAAGACCTGGATACAGAGCCAGGCTGTAGCCATGGGGCACTGCTCAGCCCCTCCCTGACACCAGCACAGCCAGGCTTTGTGGGCCCCCACACCTGTTGTGGGGCCCAGGGGCAGCAAAGGGAGGAGGTATGTGGGGTGCCCTGGAGCCTGTGCACAGGGGCTCATGTGAGCCACTGGGCCATCTGTTCGCAACTCCGTGTTTGGTCACAGCACTTCAGTGGCTAGAAATCAGTCCCGGTGGGAATATTTACTCTGTGGAGGCCGGTAAGTGCCACACGTCAGAGCTTCTTATTCTGGAGGGCCGGTTAGGATCACACCATGTGTCCCGCTCACAGAATGTTTGTGACCTGCTTGGGGGTGGGCGACCAGATGGTGACACACAGGATATTCAAGGTAACAGTGTGTTTTGAAGGGAAGGCAGGAGCCTGGGGCTGAGTCACAGAAGGCGTGCTGTGGACTTGCACTGGGCTTTGGAAGGCAGGGAGGGCTTGGGCAGAGGGAGACAGAGGTCCCAGGAGGTAATAGCCTGAGCACAGAGAAGCACGAGGGTCAGAGAGTGGGGTGTTAGCAAGGAGGGTTAGGTGAGTTTTCAGGCAAAAGAGAAGGGCCTGGAAAGCCATGTTAGGAGTTGGCCTTTGTCCTCGCAGGGCAGGGGTTCTTAGTGGGCACAAGAGCCTCCTCCCACCTCTGGCCCCGGGGACATTTGGCAATGTCTGGGGACATTTGTGTTTCTCTGTCATAACAGGGGATGGGGAGGAGTACTAGTGGCCTCCATGGGTAGAGGCCAGGGATGCTGATAAACATCGCACAGCACCCGCTTAAGACAGCCCCTGACAGTAAAGAACTTTCTGGCCTCAAATGTCAATAGTAGGTAACAGGGCATAGGTAATAGGGAGCTATTGCAGGTTCATGGTCAGGGATCTATAAAGTTGTGTTTGTAGTGCAGTTTGTGGAATAGAGTGGAAATGCGTGCATGTGATGTGTGTGTGTGTGTGTGTGTGTGTGTGTGTGTGTGTAGAGGGTAGGGATGCTGGGGACAAGGAGACCACAGGCAGGGGAGTAATGAAGAGGCTGTGTCAGGACTTCTGGGATGGTGATGAGGGCTTACTGGGGGTGGTAGCAGCGAGACTACAGCAGAGAAGACACATGGGGCCACTTTGTAGCAGGAAGTGACGAGAGTTGGAAGCAGACTGGTTAGGCCAGGTGGAGTGGGAAGGTAGACATCAGAAGTTCCCCAAAGGTCCCATCACTAGCCTAGGAGGCCAGGGGTTCCATCATCCCAAAGAACACGAGAGAGTTGAAAGGAATGATGGTGAGTCTGGTTTGAGTCCTGGATTCCAGGGTCACATAATGTCTGAGCTGCAGACATGACCCCCACTTTTAGAGAAGGGGAATAGAGCTTTGAAAGTGCCAGCAGGTGCCTGTGGGTGTTGAGATGTAGGAAACCAGAGGGAAGTGGCTTTGGATGGTGGAAAATGGTTGTTTCACAAATTTGCCTGCTTCTTCACTGGTGTGGGTCAGGAGAGCCCTGGGCCTGGTGGAGTGGGGCTTCAGCCACAGATCTCCCTGTGTCAGACACTTGGTTCCACCTGTGTCTCCTTGTGGTTAGAATTCCAGAACTGGGCTCAACTTACGCTCTGCCACTTGTCTAGTTGGACCACTCTGACCTTCTTTGCATCTTCATCTATCAAACAAAGATAACACTGGCGCCATTCCCATAGCTTAGATAGTGGATTAAATGGGATTACTGATGTGCCTAGCACATTTGGGATTCTGTTTTGGTTATTCTTTAGTAGAGGATGTTGGCAGTGGTGGGTGATGGATGATGAGAAGAGTAGATATGTGTCCTGTAGCCCCAGGGCAGCCCTGCCAAACTGCTCGGGCCCCGAGGGAGAGGGAGGTGCTGTAAATGCTTGTCCCCATCCCTCCCAGACCTCTGGCATCCTTCCTGTATGCCTTGGGCACAGAGACTTCTCTATTCCTCAGGGAGTGGGTCTTGGCAAAGGAACCTGTTTCTAGGCTTAGACAGTGGGCTGGCAGGGGGATGGGGTAGCTTGGCAGAATGGAAGGTATGGACAGGCCAGGCCTAGCAGGGGCTGCTCTCCTGGTGGGCTGCAGCTCCCGTTTTCCCTCTGGCCTGATTTGTTGGGGAATGAGCTGGTCCCTGAAGGGAGCAGAGCCTGAGCCCTTGTTGGCATGGGGATGGCATCAGCATAGCTGCATGCAGGGACTCAGCCTTGTGCTAGGGGAAAAGTGGGATTTAGAGCTATGCAGCTTTTCTAGTTATTTTCTAGGCACCTTTGAATTAACTTATCTTTCCATCTGTGCAATGAAGAACTAGTGCCCAACTTGCTGTAGTCCATGTAGGAGCCATACACGCTCACACCTCTATTCACTTCACCATGTATGTCACTCATCAGTACTAACTGAGGATCTGCACTATAAGGGGCTGCAGAGGATGGACAGGGCAGGGCAGGGCAAAGGCCTGGGGTCCTCCTGGAGTCTTCACCGAGCCCTTCCATCACCCACCAATGGGCTTTTGGTGGGTCTCTTCCCTCAAGACTTATTTCCCTTCCACCAATTAGGACAGGGCTGGGGGTGGTCCCTGTGACTCTGACATCTCTAGTTATGTGTCTTATGTAGCAACTGTGAAGTTAAAGCTCCTTAGGAGATGGGTGGTGGGAGCTTCTCCTTGAATTATTCCTCCCATGTAGCTGCCTTATGGAAATGAGCCGATAATGGCCAATTCCATGTGCAAATCAGCTCCGGGCTCAGCTCAGCCTGAGCAGGCGTGATGCCTCTTGCACTATAAATACCTCCCCTGGAACTAGGGCAGCCCCAAGAGTAGCCCCAGTGCTTCTCAGCATGCACAGATGCCAAGAACATCACCTGTTCTTCCTGGGGCTCGCCAGCCTCTGGCTGCTCCTGGGAATCTCACATTTCCTGGTCTAGTTCAGTGCTGGGTCCCTTAGGTATATTCGTTAATTCTCATAAAACCCTGGGAGGATAGCGTAATTAGAAGCACTGGATGATGATTTAGCACTCAGACTCTGGTGCAGACTGTCTAAGTTCAAATCCTACCTCCAGCCTTTCTAGGTAGCATGAACTTGGGTGAGATACTCAATGTCTCCATGTCTCAGGTTGCCTGTAGGCATCTACATCATAGCCTTCTTGTAAGGTATAGAGAGCTGGCACCAGAATAACACTCAGTGCCTGTCTCATAGAAAGTGCTTATCAGATGCTTGATATTATCAACCCCATTTTACCAATGAGGAAATGGAGACTCAGGGAGGTGAAGTAATTTTTCTGAGGTCACAGAAACAGCAAGTGGCAAAAGAGGTCTGAGCCCCGCCCCCAATGACCATACTTTTCCTACCACAACCCACCTGGATCTCTGTCCTCTGGGGATGGTCAAATGATAAGGTAAAAGCTAAAAGGGATTTGGCGCTGCCTTTCCTTGGCTCTTCTCTGGGATATCCACCAAGGTGTTGAGTGTCATAGAAAACCTGGTTTCCCCAGCTTAAACCTCTAAAGCTAGTCCAGAGGAACAGTTGCTTCTGCCTGGGAGTTAGTCTCTGTACCTCAGTTTGCTTCTCTCTAAATGAATATATCAGATCTGCTGGACTCTCTTGTGGCTGCATTGATCTCTGTGTTTTGTGGCTATGGTGTGCTTCTTATGTGCTCTGGGGTTGTCACCCAGGGAAGTGATGAAGTGGTTGCTTGTCATGGGGACAGGAAAGAAGAAGCATTTGAGTAATCACTGCATGCCAGCATTGAGTTTAGTGTTTAAAAAACTGGCCCCATGGAGTTTTCATAACACCCCTGTAAGTTAGGTACTTTTGGCCCCATTTTCCAGATGGGAAAACTGAGGTTCAGGCAGGCTATTGAACTTGATTAAGGTCACCCATCAAGAAAGACAAACACTGGTGGCTATGAAGCTTGAAGTCCCATTGTCCTTTAGAAAAGCAGAAAGTCCTCAAATTACCTGAGCTTCCACCTAGGAAGCTAGGAAAAAAGATCAAATCAAATCCAACATAAGTAAAAGAAAGAATAAATGAAGATTAGAGTGGAAAATGATGAAGTGGAAATCAGAAAAACAATAGAGAAAATAAATGAAACAAAAAGCAGTTTTTCACGAAGGTAAAATTGATAAACCTCTGAAAAGACTGACTGGGAAAACGCAAGAGAGAAGACACAAATAACCAACTTCAGAAATGAGAAAGGTGACATCACTATAGATGTGAGAGGCATTAAACAATCATAAGGGAATGTTTTGAAAAACCTTATGCCAACACATTTGACAACTAAGCTGAAATAGACAAATTCCTTGAAAGACACAAATTACTAAAGCATACTCCAGAAGAAATAGAAAGCCTGAATGGTCATATACTGATTAAAGAAATTGAATTTCTAGTTTAAAAATCTCAGAGAAAGAAAACTCTAGACTCAGACAGCTTCGCTGTTAATTCTGCCTAATATTTCAGAGAGAAATATTACCAATTTATGCCAATTTATCCAGAAAACTGAAGAGAATACTTCCCGACTTATACTGTTAGATCAGTGTTATCCTGGTACTAAAACTGACCAAAACGTGACAAGCAAATTAAACTGATGTCCTTCATAAGAACCTCAACAAAAGATTAGTAACAATATATAAACAGAATACTTCATTGTGAGCAAGCAGGGCCTAGTCCGGTAATACAAGGCTGATTTAACATTCAAAAATCAAGTGATGTAATTCACCATTATTATAGACTTAAAAAGAAAACACGTATGATTATGTTGTAGCATTTGATGAAATCCAACATCCAGTTATGTTAAAACTCTCAGCAAACTGGGGATATAAGATAACTTCCTTAACTTCATAAAGGGAATTTATAAACAATCCATGAGGAACATCATACTTAATAGTGAAAGACTATATGCTTGTCCCTTAAGATCAGGAGCAAGACAGGATATTTACTCTCACTGTATCTATTCAATGCTGTAGCTGAGGTTTTAGCCAGAAAATTAGGCAAGAAAAAGAAACAAAGACGCTCAGATTGGAAAGAAAAAAATGAAAACTTTAAATTTACTGATTATATAATCATCCATGTGCAAAATTTAATGGGATCTACAGAAAAGTATTAGAATTAACAAGTGAGTTTAGCAACATTGCAGTCTAAAAAATATACAAAAATCCATTGTATCTACATACTAGCAATGAACAATTGAAATCAAAATAAAGAAGAATACTATTTACAATAGCATAAAAAATGGGAATTATTTAGGGATCAATCTGACAAAAATCAACAAGATCTGTACACTGAAAACTACAAAACACTGCTGAGAAAAATGGAAGAAGATCAAGATAAATGAGACATACTGTGTTCATGGATTGGAAGACTCATTACTGTTAAAAATATTAGTTCTCCCCAAATTAATCTATGGATTCAATGTAATCCCAATAGAAATCTCAGCATGCTTCTTCTTTTTGGTAGAAATTGCTAATTGTAAAATTTGTATGGAAATGTAAAGTACCTAGAATGGTCAAAACAACTTTGAAAAGGAAGAATAAACTTGGAGGACTAACACAACATAACTTCAATTTCAATTTCACTACATGACTATATGATTTCAATTGTCCATTGCTAGTTTATAGATACATTGGATTTTTGTATATTGATGTTTTTATACTGCAGTGTTACTAAACTCACTTGTTAATGCTAGTAGCTTTTTTGTAGATTCCATTGAGTTTTGTACATAGATCATCATATGATCAGTAAACTAAAAGTTTTAGTTTTTCAAAGTTATAGCTTCAAAACATTAAAAAGCTACAATAATCAATACAGTGTGTTTTTGTGTGAACATAGAGAGATAGATCACTGGAACAGGAGAGACAATCCAAAAATGGACCCCCACTTATATGGATAAATGATTTCAACAGGGTTGCAAAGGCAATTCAGTGAAGAAAGAATAAATAGTCTTTTAAACAAATGGTGCTGGAACAATTAACTTTCTGTATGCAAAAAAAAAAAAAAAAAAAAAAAAAAAGAAATGTACTACAATCACCTTGCCTGTATGTAAAAATAAGTCAAAATGCTTTACAGACACAAGAATAAACCTTAAAAATATAAAACTACTAGGAGAAAACACAGTGGAAAATCATTGTGACCTTAGGTTAGGCAAAAATTTCTTAGATGTAACACTAAAAGCACAACCCATAAAATAAAAAAATTGATAAGCCAGATTTTATTAAAATTAAGAACTTTTGCATTCTTTGAAAGAGTCTGTGAAGAGGGATAAAAAGCCAAAACTGAGGAGAAATATTTATGAATCACATAGCTGATAAAGAAATCATGTATAGAGTATAAAAACTCTTAAAACTCAGTAATAATAAACAGCACAGTGAGAATTGGGCAAAATATTTGAACAGACACTTTACCAAAGAGGATACATGGATGACAAGCACATGGAGAAATGCTAATTATTGATTAGGAAAATGCAAGTTAAAGCCACAGAACATGCTATTTCATAACAGTGATTAGAATGGCTAAAATTAAAGATGATTGACTATACCAAGCATCAGGAAGTTTATGGGGCAACTGGAATTCTCATTTACTGCTGCTGGCAATAATGTAAAATGCACTACCGGTTTGGCAAACTGTTTGGCGGTTTCTTAAAAAGCTAAACATACACCTATCATATCAGTCATTCTACTCCCAGGTATTTACCTGAGAGAAATGAAGGCACAAGTCCACATGAAGATTTCAGTAGCAGCTTAATTCATAATAGCCCCAAACTGAAAACCACCAAAATGTCCATTGGCAAGTGAATGAATTAAAACATTTTGGGCTGGGCGCGGTGGCTCACGCCTGTAATCCCAGCACTTTGGGAGGCCGAGGCGGGTGGATCACTTGAGGTCAGGAGTTTGAGACCAGCCTGACCAACATGGTGAAACCCTGTCTCTACTAAAAAGACAAAATTAGCGGGGTGTGGTGGCGCATGCCTGTAATCCTAGCTACTTGGGAGGCTGAGGCAGATGAATCGCTTGAACCTGGGAGGCGGTGGTTGCAGTGAGCTGAGATCATGCCATTGCACTTCGGCCTGGGCAACAAGAGTGAAACTCTGTCTCAATAAATAGATAAATAAATAAATAAATAAATAAATAATTGTGATACATTTATATGATGAAATACTACTCAGCAATAAAATGGAATCAATTATTGGTACAAGCAACAACATGGATGAATTTCAAAATAATTAAGCTGAGTGAAAAAAGACAAAAAGAGTATATACTGTGTGATTACATTTATACAAAACTAGAACATAGAAACTAATCTACAGTGACAGATTGCAGATCAGTGGTTGCCTGGGGACTGGGGTGGGGGATAGGGAAAGAAAGACCGCAAAGAAGCACAAGAAAATTTGGGGAGTATGTTCAGTATCCTGACTGTGTGATGCATGTGTCAAAAATACATTACAAATTTACATTGTAATACGTGCAGTTTATTGTATGTTGCACATTATTATCTCAATAAAGCTGTTGAACAAATTCCGTCGCCTTTTCCTGATACCATGCTGCCTGTCACAGGGGTTCTGTGTCCATGCCAAAGAAACCATCACTCCTGAATTCATTCAAATAATCACATATCCCTTATGGTCTGCAAAGACTTGTTAGTTTGAGAATCCGTCTGTGTAACATTTACCACATAAGCAAGCTGTGCTGACTTGCTGGAATTCCTGTCACACACGGGAGAGAAAGGGTGGAGCAGTCAGGATTATATTATAGCAGGGCCCCCAAATGCAATGAGCAATTTCAACTAATAGTCCTTGAAATGTATGACAAAGGAAGCTAAGTACATTGTGATCTAGAAGCTGACATCACAGTTTTTATCTCCATGTTATAATTTTCTTCCTTTATCACCAGTCTGCATTAAGGTTTATTAGTACATCTCTGGCCTGCTCAGAAGCCATCAGGTGGGGACAGATTAGCGTGTCGGTTATGGAACAGTGGTAGGCAGAAGCCGATCAGATGAACTCAGACAGCACGGTAATTAGCATGCCCGAGACACCAGGCTGCCGCGCTGGGGCGGCCTTGGCCAGTCTCACTGTGGAGCAGTTTGTTCCTTTCCACAAAGAAATTCATTAGTGGCGATCAATGGCATGCAGTGTGGAGGCTCCCCCACCGATGCCTGGAGTCTCCATGGCCCGGAGTCGCCCCCTGCTTGGGGCCAGGAGAGAGGTATCCATGCCAGCTCTCTGGCTGCTTATCAGGGCCACTGGGCAGCCCCTCAGGGTTAGGCTACGGGGAAGCACCCGCAGATCCTGGAATTCTGCATGCAGCCATGGTCTCACCCCATAGTCTCAATGGAAGGGCGAGCACACAGCTCTAAGGCTGTCTGCGCCCACGGAGACTGATGTGGAATTGATGCAGGGGTCGAATGCAGAGTCTGAAGTCATTAAGCTCTTAAATAAGCCCACTTCACTTTTTGTTGTTTGCTCCATGCCAGCAAATTCTAAGTACTGCAACACTAAGTTGTAAATTCATGTATTCGTCCAATGAGTATTTATTGTGTGCCTTTTGCATGCTAGGTTCTGGGGATTCATGGAGAATGAGGGGGTCAACTCCTGCCCTCATGGAGCTTATAGCCTGGCATAGGAGACAGAGAATAAATAACTAAGAAAGCCAACAAGATAAGTACCACTGAGTAATTAAGAAAACTTGTTATTATGTAATGTCCTGGATACAACATGACTCTCTTAATCAGAGGTTCTTCCCCTGGGCTCATAGACCCCATAAGCTCCTTGAAATAGATAGGAAAAGTATGTGTGTGTCTGTGTTTCTGTTTTTTTCTCTAGGGAAAGTCCATACTTTTCACCATATGCCTAAAGTGTCTATACTTCAAGGAAGGGTGGACAGATGACTCTAGTTCACCCCTCAGGTGTCCATGGGCACAGGCATTCTTTCCTAACCCTCTCCTGGACCCACTGTGACTGTCTCCTCCTTGTTTCTCTAAATCACTCCCAGAGAAGTCTGTTCCCATGTACTAGCAGGGCTGGGAGCTGTTGCTTCCCTCTCTGGGTTCATGTTAGTGTCCACTGGAAGAGGCAACCTACCTGCATTCAATCAGCATTGCTCTGCAGCTCTGAGAACAAGCACTCCATTTCCCAGGGGAGAGCCAGGTCCTGGGGTCCACAGCTTCAGGGGCAGTTGGATGGGAGACCATGCAGCCCTGCACTGCCAGCCTCATCTCCTGGATTTGTAAGGTGATGGTTGCAGTGGGAGGCCTTGGGTGGGTGCAGGTAACCAAGTTCACCTGTGGGGATAAGAGTGAAGGTTTGCAAGCAAATACCAGGGAACGTGCCCTGCTCCTGGCACCTGTACTGGGGGTTGCTCTGCACACCTGCGTGGTTGGGGATGTGTGTGGCTTGTACACCCTCGTGGCTGTATCCTGCCCAAGCACTGTGTGTTTGGGGGAGGTTCAGCCTGGGCTTGGCTGTCCTCATGGCCAGCATCCAAGCAAGGACCCTCTCTTGCCTGCCCTGGTCCTCAGCACCATCTCTGCCCCTCCAGGTTAGCCTTCCCTGAGCTCAGAGCTTGCCAGTTCCCTTACAGAGCCTTTGGCCTCTCTGGTCTGGCACTGGGCTCCCCAAGCCCTATCTCAGGAGGGGGCTACAGGGATCTTATTGCCATTTGTGTCACAGTCTCTGAGGATGTTCACAGCCCAGTTCCTGGGACTGGCCTCAGGTGGTGGAGGAGGCCCTCCCTTTGCCCAGCCCTGCTCCTGTGAGCTGCAGGCAGCGCCTTGTTCCTGCCTGCAGCTCACATGGAGAGGGAGCCTTTTGTGGAGCAGCTTTTGGCATATGTCGGGAAGCCTAGGAAATGGGTGCACTTGGGCTTTGTTCTTTAAAGCTCCTGGGTGCTCAGGCCTCTGCCCAGCCCAGCTTGGGACAGGGAGCACATGGAGCTGGCAACCTTGGTCTTTCAAAGCATCATTGCCCCTGACCTCAGGACCTGTCCTCTGCTCAGCAGACCACCAGTTTTAATTATGGTTAGGACGTGGTCAGTATGGGGCACTCTGAGGACAACCTCTGAGGTCCTAGGGTCACTTTTATTGCAGAGGATATAGGACTGTCACACCTGCCCAAGCATGGCCCTGGGCAGCCGTTTGATCACCCTGGGCCTCTATGCCGTTTGTCAGTAAAATGAGGGGCTCCTGCCTGTGGCGTGGAGGAGAGGAGTTGCTGAGCCAATCACTGTGGGTCCCAGGCATGGTGCCTACCCCTGGTGTTCTCTGGGTGTCCTTCTGGTGTACCAGCCGGAGCCTTCTGCTCACAGGCTAGCTGGCAGCCACCTCTCCTGCACTTCTCCACCACTCCACCACTGGGCTGGCCTCCCTTTGTCCAGCCTGCTCCTGCTCTGCCCTGCCCACTGGCTCCCAGACTCTTGACCTGGCCTCTGCCGTAGGTTGATGGAGCTCTGGTTTCTTTGTGGTGCCTCAGGGCTCTGCAAGGGATTCAGAGCCTTCTGCGTCTTTCTGGACTCATTCTTTGGCTCCCTCCTGCCCATGCGCAGCATGGGATTCAGACTGAGGTGTGTGTGTAATAAATGTGGGCCTCCTCTTCTCTCCACTTTATGGGGGAAGATGGGCTTCCTCATGACCCTCTGGAGGATGCCCTGGGGAGGATCGTGTGTGGCGTTTCATTGTTAGACCTCGCTTGATTGAAGTGGCTGAAATCCTAGCCGATGTTTATTTAGACATGATGCACTGGTTTGGGCCAGGAGAGTCATTGTGATTGATTGGCTGTGGCCCTGAGGTTCATACAGATGTTCCCATAGAGGGAAGGACACTGTCCTGTGGCCAGTTGGAGCAGTGACTGGGGACCCAGGGAGCAGAAGGGGACTTGAGGCCCCACAAACTCTGTCAGAGAAAATGAAATGCAGTTCTCTGTGGCTCTCCACTTGCAAATTGTGTGACCTTGGACAAGTAAGTAGAACTGTCTGAGCCATAGTTTCCTCTCTTGAAAGCTGGGATGGAAGTGACTCCCTGCTGGGGTCGTGGAGGACCAGAGGACGTCACCTCAGTGAAGCTGCCTGGCACGCCATCGGGGAGAGCCTCAGAGAAGTTTGAATGAGTAAATGTCTGGCTGATCCCAGGAGAGCAAGGAGAAAGATGGAGGGAGGGGAAGGGGGAGGAGGGCTGCAGTTTGGGGCTGGGGCATGGGTGGGGGCTGCTGTGAGATAAGCCTGGCCAGTCTGGCTTTGTGAGCTGGTGGCAGGAAGAGGAAGGTAGCTGGGCTTGCTTTGGGAATGTGTGTGCTCTGGGCCCCAGTGGAGGCCCTGGAACTTAGCCCTGGGCGCTCATACTCAAACCTGTGTACTGTCTTGGGGGGATGTCTGCCTTCTGGGTGAGAATTGGGTCTGGAGCCCGGAAATACCTTCGGTCTGATGTCCTAAGCCCCAGGCATTCCATCCCATCCTTGGCTCAGGCTAGGCTGGGACCTGGGATGGCTCCAGTCCCAGCTCTCCTATTAGCCCCAGGAGTGTGCGGCTGGGGCAAGGCCTGAGGGTAAACCAGACCCTCCAGCCTCTGCAATGCCTGCCCAAGGTCAAGGCTCTTGACTCAAAGTGACAGAGAAAATTCTCCCCATCAGGAAACACTCTAAGGCTTCCCTGGACATAGCACTGGCTTTGAGGGTCTGTGGGCTAAATGGTCTCACTCCGAATCAAGCAGGGAGGCTGGGGAGAAACCATGGGTTCGGGGAGGGGAGTGAAATCAGAGCCTCTCAAAGGCAGAAAGGGCCAGGAGGTCTGGAGGTGGCTCCCAGGGTCTGATGCATGGAAATGAGGAGTCACTTAGTTTAAGGAGACCGTAGTTCTCTGTGTGTAGAACACCCCGGGGTGGATGCACGAGCCGCCTGCTGGTCATCTGGAGGTGGCGCATGGGCTCTCTTGTGCCTGTCTCCTGTGGCAGAGGCCCTTCCTGGGCCTAACACCCTCATGAAATGGCCTATGAGCTTGAACCTGGGCCTGAATGTCCTCACTAATAACCCAGCACCGTTTGCCAAAAATCAGGCCAGGTTGCCCCTGGAGAGCCTGTTAACTGAATGACTTGCTGTCACCCAGCCTTGCTTCTTCTCCCCCTGCCCCCCTCCACTGCTCCTGCTTTTGTGTGCAAATAGGCAGGCAGGGGAAGGTTTGGGGCTGTGTCCAAAAGAAGGGCACAACGGATATAAAACGTAAGAAAAAAAATTCTCAATAATTTGGTGATCTGGAAAATCAGCCAGAGGTCATTTGGGAGACAAGTGATTTTGTGACCTGGTTTCCAGTGAGTTGGCCGCTAGGAGAACTGCTCACTTGAAGATTTTGTTACTTGGGGAACTGACTTTGGAGATTTTTTTTTGTGGAGTGGAGCTGATTTCTGAAGTGAAATCTCAGCACAGAGGTTTACAGGAAGCCAGAGTCCTCCTCACTTGAAAACTCACACATCACCCCTGGTGTCCCTCAAGGCTGTGTCTCGGCTGTGTCCCCACGGAGAGGAGCATAGTATGTTCTTCACGGTGGTGGACTGGGATCTCTTTGTCTCACTCTCTCTCTGTCTCTTTTACACACATACTGGAGACTTTGTTTCTGTCTCTTTCATGCACACACACACATATACACTGAAGTCTCTGTCTCTCTCATGCACACACGCATGCACACGCTAAAGTCTCTGTCTCTGTTTCTCTGTAATGCATGCACACACAGGCACACACACGCACGCACACACTGTCTCGCTCATGCACATATACACACACTGGAATCTCTCTCTGCCTCTGTCTCTTTCTCTCATACACACAAAATGGATCTCTGTCTCTCTCACACACACATGCATACACATGCTAAAGTCTCTGTCTTTCTCTGTGTCATGCATGTGCACACACACACTGTTTCTGTCTCATGCACATACACACATACTGGAATCTGTCTCTTTTTCTCATGCATGCACACACACCAAAGTCTCTGTCTCTCTCATGCACACACGCATGCACATGCTAAAGCTTCTGTCTCTCTCTCTGTAATGCATGCACCCACCCCCACAAACAATCTCTGTCTCTCATGCACATATGCACACACTGGGATCTCTCTCTGTCTCTCTCTCTGTCTCTCTCTCTCCCTCCTGCCTGAAGCCTCCAGAGAAGTAAGTTGAACGTTGAGCAGGGTTTTCCCATGGGGTGGCTCAGAAGCAGCCGTAATTGGCGGGAGTAGGGAAAAGACAATGCACTGCAATTGGTCTAAATAACCCTTTTCGCTGAGCGTTAAAGACAAGTAAGTTCTCAGGAGCAGACCTGGCTTTTTCCTCCCTAGGATTTTCTTGCTGTTTGGAAGTGCTTGTTCCTGGAGGGTGTGTTCATCTCTCTCGGGGGGGATGGGGATCCTGGGTGCTGTTGGGGTTCGCTGCTGTCGGGGGTGGGGGCGAAGGGCACCAGACAGTGATGTGGTGGAAACTGTACCATGCATGCCTGGGGCTGTCTCACAGATGCTGAGTCTGAACTCACCATTTCTCCTCCAGATCTGGTCTCCTTTTGTCTTGGCTGGTGACATCACTGCTACTGGATGATGTTTCTTACTTTTGCCACGGCCACTGAGAAAGCTGACACCTTTTCACAGCTTTCAGTGATTGAACACTGACCTTTTCAAGCATCCTTGCATCTACTCCTCCATCTGCACTGTTACAGTCCCTCACCATTTCTTACCTAGACTGGCACAATAGCGACCTATCAAGGCTTTCTGTCACCAATGTCTTCTTTCTCTAATTCACCCCATTGGTCACCAGAGGGGACTTGGGAATATGAGTCTGATTAGTCAGATCCAAGCTTGAAAACCTTCAGTGGCTCTTCATTGCCTCAGGGTCAAGTTCAAGCTTTGCAGCTTGATATCCAGGACCCTTTCCCACCTGGCCCCTCCCTTCTTTTGCATAATCATCTCCTCGTCTTCTCACTCATTTGCCTTTGGTCTCCGGCAGTGCTGAACTGCTTTAGCTCTTGGCGCATGCACAGGCTGCTCCTTGCTTATGCCTCCATTTTTTCAGGCCTCAGTGCCTTTGCACATGCTGATCTTCCTGCCTGGAAATGCCTTCCTTTCACCTCATGCCATGATGAATATAATAAGGCCAAGTTCCCTGTTCTTTTAGGTAACATTAGATACACTCTCCCTGTGCTATTTCTGTTCTTTTTTTTGATGACAACTATCATGCTCCAACACTGTGCTATTATTCATTTGTTTCCATATCCTACTGTCCTCCTCCTCCAGCCCCAGGACGTGGTGTTCAAAGGCAGGAAATATGCTTTGTTCACCTCTGTATCCCCAGCATCTAGCCCAGAACTCAGCCCAACAGCTGATCCTGGCTGGGCGCGGCAGCTCACGCCTGTAATGCCAGCCCTTTGGGAGGCTGAGGCAGGCGGATCACAAGTTCAGGGGTTCGAGACCAGCCTGACCAACATGGTGAAACCCCATCTGTACTAAAAATACAAAAATTAGGCCAGGTGTGGTGGCTCACGCCTGTAATCCCAGCACTTTGGGAGGCCGAGGCAGGCAGATCATCTGAAGTCGGCAGTTCGAGACCAGCCTGACCAACATGGAGAAACCCCGTCTCTACCAAAAATACAAAATTAGCCAGGCATGGTGGCGCATGCTTGTAATCTCAGCTACTCGGGAGGTTGAGGCAGGAGAATCGCTTGAACCCGGGAGGCAGAGATTGCAGTGTGCAGAGATTGTGCCATTGCATTCCAGCCTGGGCAACAAGAGTGAAACTCCGTCTCAAAAAAAAAAAAATAGTGATTCATTCCCCCTAAATGAATTCATTCCACAAACATTTACCAAACACTCCCCTGTGCCAGGCACAGCTCTGGGCACTGGGGGTGCATGGGTATGAGTGTCAACCACCGGGTTAACAGCGGAAAGGTCCATGGTGTCCTTGACAAGAGCCGCTGCAGTGGGGCAGTGGGCAGATGGGGTGGGTTCGAGAGATGGCAGGAAGAGAGGAAGTGGAGCCAGCTGGCTAGGTCATATGGAATTCTCTTTGTCAAAGGGTATGGAGGCATGGTGGCCATTGAAGGAGGGATCATGGTGTCAAGAGGGAGATGTTTTTATTAAGACAGAGGGTAACTTAGGCCACCACTTTCTTGAAGTCTTTTTTTTTTTTTTTTGCTTTATTGAGGGCAAAGAGGTAGAGGAAATGGCCTTTTGGGAGTAAGTGAGTGAGAAAGGGGAGAGAGAAATACACAGAGAATAACCAGATCCACAAGTCGAGACAGTCTATCTGTGGCTACTCCCTGTACCCATCCCTATAACTATTGCTGTATCTATATCTAAACACATATACCTCCCCTGCCACACATGTTCACACACATCTTTATAGAACTTTCAATGGTTTCCAGAGGTCCTGTGGAGTACTGGTGTGCTGCCTTGTGGGGAGAAAAGAAGACTGAGGAGGAAAGTTTAGACTAAAAGTGATTTAAGAGACATATCAAACAATTGGCTATATGTATAGACTTTGTCAGGATTCTGATTTGAAAAAATTATAAAAAAAATTTCTGTGACCATGGGGAAATATGAATACTGGCTGGATATTGGAAGATAGTAAGGGTTTGTTTACTTTTTGTAGGTATGCTTATGGCATTGGATTTAGAAAAAATTCTTGTCAGGCCAGGTGCAGTGGCTTATGCCTGTCATCCCAGTACTTTGGAAGGCCAAGGCAGGAGGATCACTTGAGGCCAGGAGTTTGAGACCAGCCTGGGCAACATAGCAAGACCCTGTGTCTACAAAAAATAATAAAAATTAGCCAAGCATGGTGGCACACACCTGTAGTCCCAGCTACTTGGGAGGCTGAAGTGGGAGGATTGCTTGAGTCCAGGAGATCAAGGCTATAGTGAGACATAATTGGGCCACTGCACTCCAGCCTGGGTGACAGATATTCTGTCTGTTAAAAACAAAATAAAACAAAAACAGGAAAAATCCTTGTCTTTTGGAGATACAATTGAAATGTATACATGTGAAAGATGTGATGCTGGAGATTTTCTTCAACTTAATTTGGGGGTGGGTGAGGTGTAGGTGGTAACAATTGAAGTTGGGTAAGAGATGCACACTACCCTTTTTTCCAATGTTTGAAATTTTTTTATAATAACAAGTAAAATAAAATCATATAATAGCATTTTTTTCTTAGTTATACAGGAATCTTGTTTGCTTTTTATTTTAGGTTTTACGGCCTTAACTTTTCTGGAATATTAGGTGCTGTTATCACTTGCCGGCTAGAGAAAGGAGCAGATGGCAGGATGGATGGATAAGTAATGAGCAAATATTAATGAGAACAGGAAACTATCAATCGAGTTTCCTGGACAGATTGCTTTTATCCCTGGATACTTCTGCAAAATTATATGCATATAATATAGTCATATTATTTTTTGCTAGAAAATGATTCATACCATGGGATTAAGTAGGGCAGTACTTTGCGGTGGGAGGGAGGTTTATAGAGGCTTAAGTGTGGGCTCTGGAGGCAGACTGCCTAGCTTTGCACTCACTAATCCTCTGACCTGGGGCAGTAACTCCCCATCTGCCAAATGATGATAAAGTAGGCGTATGCATGAATATACACCTGATGTATACTCACACAATGGAGTATTATTTGGCCACAAAAAGTAATGAAGTACTGATGAGTGCTACGGTGGCGATGAACCTTGAAAACATTATGCTAAGTGAAAGGAGCTAGCCACTAAAGACCACATATTGTATGATTCCATTTATATGCAATGTCCAGGATAGCTGAATCCATAGACACAGAAAGTGGCTGCCAGGGGCTAGGGTGGGATGGGGGTAGGGGGGTGTAGAGAGTAATTGCTGATGGTCATGAGGTTTCTTTTTGAGTTGATGGGAAAGTTCTGAAATTAGATCGTAGTGGTGGTTGCAAGAGTCTGAATATAATAAGCCATTCAATTGTACACTTAAAACAGGTGAATTTTTTGGCGTGTAAATTATATCTCAATAAAGCTGCTTGAAAAAAATATACCACCCACATCACAGAGTTAAGGATTAAATGAAAAACTGTGTGTAAAGTATTTCCTGGCATGCCACGTAGGGTTTCTAACTCCAGGTGCTTTGCTGAAATCATTAGGGAAGAGCGTGTTCCTCCGGCGTTTGCTTTCTGAAATGCTTGATATGAATCATGCTATGAAGACTCTGGAAGTGAGTGGTTTAGGTAGAATTACTATTTCAAGTTTCTAATGACCACATACTGGTCTGGAATTAAAAGCCTTCTAAATGGCCCTAAAGTGGATTATTCATATTGCTCCAAATTTTTGGTCTTTAAAACCATCTCTCTTTGAAGCTTGGAAATCTTTTAGACAGTCTACAGTGTGGCATTTCCTTGCACAGCCCCCACCCTACCTGCCTCTGCAGACCCTCCTCTTTTCCCATGGGACTTATGTGAACGCCTGAGCCCTGCTGATATCTTCACCCTCTGGGTCCCCACCTCAGTTAATAGAGATAAAGCCAGTTAGTAGCTAATCTAATGGACTCATGATGTCCTAGTTTATCTCTCTTTCTTCAATACCTCCTTAATTGCCTAAAATGTTGTGGGAGAGACACAGAGCTAGCTGACCCACAGAACTGGTGGGGTTGGCCTTGGACTTGGGGATTTTCTTCCTTTCCAATTTTCAGGCTTGCAGACCAAATCCCTGGGCTGGAGGCAGAAACTCTTCTGTTGCCCCAGGTCCCTTCCCTAGTGGTTCTCTTGAGCTTGAGAAGAATGAGAACCATCCCTTTAATTTAAGCTCTTGCTGCCCTGGCAGGTCCAAAGAATGCTTTTCATAGTGGCTGCACCTTGGGATCACTTGGGAAGTTTCAAAAAATACAGGTGCCTGAGTCCTGCCTCTAGACCCTCTGATGTAACTGTTATAGGGTAGAGAGTATTAAAACCTTCCAGGTGATTCTAGTATGCCTTGAAGTCTGAGAACCACTGCCTCAGAAGGAAGTCACGCTGAACGGGTGGTGGCGGTCTGAAGGCAGGGAAAAGCTGAAGTGCTTAATGAGTTGGGGGAGGAAGCGTGGGGGGTAAACGTTTTTCTTGACTTGAGTGTAGAGGAGAACCTGTGAGTAAACATGCTATTTTAAATGGGTTGGCATTTGGCTGAAAATAGACAGGAAGCATGGATCCAGCAATCCATTCAGCTTTTAGAATGTGACCCCAAATAGCTTCACTCCTGCTCTGACACATCCCCAAGGACTCTTCCTCCTTTGTCAGCCAAACATGTCAGCAGTTGTCTTCTGGCACTTGGAGTGTGTGCGCGCGCGTGTGTGTGTGTGTGGGTGGGTGTGTTTGTGTGTGTAGGAGAGAGAGAGACAATAGAAAGGTTGTGCATAGCCATGGCAGGCTCTCTGCACATGCTTCTGTGTGGTTCACTGGTCCCTTGGGGAGCAAAGTAGGGACCCAGCAGGGAGAAGAACAGGTCCATTCATTAAAGAACAGGGCATTGCCCTCTCCTGGGGGAGCTCACATTTGTGATGGGACCTATGGAGGCAGGCACTGTGCTAGGGCCATTATCTCCTGTAGGCCTCAAAGGACACTCCTATGAGAAGCTCCACTTTACCGGGGAGTCAACTGAGACTTGTGGTGCATCCAAGGACATACAGATGGTGGGTGATAGGACCCTGATTAGAATCGCTGTCCACTGGACCATGCCATCTGCCTGCTGGCTCTGAGGTGGCTGCTGCGGAGCTGACACCCCCAGGTGCTCTGGGAGGGCTGGTACAGAAACCCAGTCCTGTGGGCTGGGCCAGAGCCACGCAGGCTCTAGGTGTCACCTTGGGCACCGTTGTGATCCTCTTTGGCTCTGTGATTCCCTCAAGCCCCAGGCTTGCCTGGAGACCTTCTTGGGAGAGGTGGCTTGGGATAATGCTTTTCATTAAGGATGGGCGGAAAGGCCTGTTTTCTGAGAGTCCTTGGCAGGCAGTGCTGATTCAGAACCCCAGGGCCAGGTGCCCGTGGCTTGCACAGGGCGCTTTCCTGCCCCACCTTGGCCTCTGCGAGCTCCAGCTGTGCTCTGAGCAGGACAAAGGAAGTGACTGTACCTTGAAGAAGACGGATCCTCAAAAGACCCAGTGGAGCCACATGAGCTGCCGCTGGGCTGTTTCAGCGATAAATCTCCCAGGATGAGACATCTTTGGGGAGTTCCTCCTGCAGGCCATGGCAGGGCTTTGCCTCTAGCAATGGGACATCTTCTGGGGACTCCTGAGTTGAACTGGCTGGTGGGGGTCTTCTGCCTGGGGATTGAAAGTGACCATGTTTCAGAAATCCCAGGCTGGACTGCTGCTGGAAACTGCTAGAGGAATTTTGTGCTCTTCTGACTTGCTGACTCACCAGGCCTTATGGGTTGCCCTGTCTGCTTTCCCTGAGGTTTCAGGCTTTGGTTCCCACCCTCGTTTTCTCCTTGGCAGCATCCATTTCACCACCCGCATGATGGAACTGGGCACATGTGGGTATCCCTGTGCAGGGGCGTGCTGGAAGCTGGCATCCTAACTCCATGCTTAGTGATGTCACTTGGTAGCTTGAAATCTACCATGGTGGAAATATTTACATCAAGGAAGTTGGTAAACGCTACAAGTCAGGGGTTTATTTACTTCCAGAAAGCCAGTTAAACCTTTCCTAGCACACCACTGCCCCTGGGGCTACAGCGTGGCTTGACAAGCTCAACAGTACTTGCCTCATTCTCTATCTGTTTGGCGTAGGGTCATTGCCGGAAGGTACTTATCTATCTCAGGGCAGTGTTTCCAGAGGCCACTGTGGCCCTTTTGGTCTGCTGTGACCAAATCCCTAGATCTGACACAAGGCCTTCTTGTTGCAGTCAGGCCTAGCTCTTGCCATGATCCTGGATTGGCCTGGACCAGTGCACTGAAGCATCTTTTACGTCAGACACACTGTCCTTCAGCCTTCCTGCACCGGCACCGTGCACCCATGCAGGTGTGTGAGAGTGGGGAGCGAGGCCTGGCTGGAGCTGTGGGCCTGGGTCCCCTTTCTAGCTTCAATTTCTTTCCCCACAGACCGAGCTGAACTCACAAGGTCCAGCTCATACTCTGTGCCCAGGGAATCTCCCTGAATGGTGCTGCCACCTGTGCCCCTTGCCTGGGATGCACACCTGCCTTGGGTCTTTGCCCAGGGTAAGTGGGTGAGTTAGAAGAAGGTCTTTCCACAGGCAGGTATTTTGTGGGTCTTTGAGTATGTGACTGGGTATTTCTATGTGTCTCTGTGTGCAAAGCCTGAGTGTGTTCTTTCCCTGCCAGCCTTACTTGCCGCTCTGCCCTGGGCTTGCTGAGGCTCCCTCAGGGCTGGGGTGTGTGAGGAAGGGCGGCTTCTCAGGGTGCAGTGGGCACTTGGCTCAGAATCCTTCCCACACCTGGCAGAGGGGATTCTGCATCCACAGGTGTTGTGTGGACAGTAGGCTCTTGGGTTCTGGAGACTGTCATGGGATCCCGGTTTCTAAGGGCTTTCCAGGGCTCAGATGTGCCCTTGGTAAACACAGCCCACAGCTCGGGCAGGGCTTCCCATCTCAGTGCAGTGCATGAGGGCGGGCGAGTTTCACTTTTCCCAGCCTGGGGTCACGCCCCTTGCCTGCATTGTCTCCTCGGCTCCACACACAGCCTGGTGAGATTGTGTGCCTATTTTTCAGTAGAAACTGAGGCTCAAAGTGGTTAAGTCCCTGTTTACAGTCACACAGCCCATAAATGTCAGGAGAAAGATTTGCCTTAGACTCGAAGGTCCATGCTCTGTCTCACTGTCATCACACTGCCTCAGGCAGAGAATGGAGGTCCACTCATGCAGGCTCACCTTGCCCTGTAGTGCCTCTGGTAGAGTCCAGATGTTTTTGGGCTGCATTCATTTCAAACCACTGATGCCATGTCTGCCTTCATCAAGCAGCCTGCCTAACAGCTTCCCCTCTTCTTTGGTTTTCACCACACTCAGTGTGCTCAAGGCTGTGGGGGTCTATGGGGCTTCTTGTAGCTCCTTCTGTCCTGGAGAACCCACTGTTGAGCCTGGCCTGGTGCTTCCCTCAGTCACAACTGCTTGCCTCTGGGCCTCCTCTGCTGGAGCACAGCGTCTTCTTCTCACAGATGTCTCCTGAGAGCCTCAGGCAGGAATCCTAGGTGGTAGCTGCCCAAACTGAGCCTGGTGCTTCTGTGAGAAAGGCAGAATCAGTCCTTCTTTATGTCTAACATCAGAGTCTCTAGAACAGGCTGAGGAGGGCTGACTCTGCAGTGGTGGTGGGGCAGGAAGGCAGCAAAACCTCAGTTCCCTCATCTGTAAAACAGCTACAATGCTATGGACCCTGCCTGGCCGTGGGGAGGACCAGCTGAGATGGTGCACACCTGACACCTTGGCCAAAGTGTGAGGCTGCTGCTGGAAAGCCCGCCGCTCCCCCAGCAACCACTGTCCCCACAGGACCTTGGCACCATTTGCCTGATCCTGAGGTCCTTGGGAAGAGCCAGGGGCAGGGTGTCTGTGGCCTATGGGATCTGTCCTCTACTTCCTGGGGAGATGCTTGGTTCTCTTCCAGAGTGGGCAAGCACATATTCTGGCACCAGCTCGGTGGTTCCTTCTGGAAGGCAGGCACTCTTTCTTGGTGGGGCCTGCACTCAGGCCTTCAGGCTTCCTCTGTGGCCCCTTCTCCCTGATGCTTATCCTCAGGAAGACAGAAACAGGGAGGGTTTGGCCTCCTGACTGGATGGACACCCTCCCAGGGCCCAGGCCCCTCTGTCCTGCTTTATTGGAAGCTCCTTGGTCCCCCAGTAGATCAGTGCTCTCAGGACTGTGGAAAAACCTCAGGTCTCCCTGATAAGATTGTGCTGGAGTTTGCAGGGAAGATGACAGAGCTGCAAGGAGGGAGAGGCCTTCCCCTTCTACCCTTGTTGGCTGGGTCTTTTCTGGGCTGGGTGGGGAGTGCTCACCATTCAGCCTCTCTGCCAATAGGCCCCAGATTCCTTGCTGCAGAAGAAAAGTAGCAATGCTCATAAGTTCCTGAATGCAAAGGCAGGAAGGTTTTGCGCTTGAGATTTGGGACTTTGGTCTTGGGGCCTGGCTCAGGCTTAGCTGTTTGGGAGGTAAGGAGGTACTGGGGCCAGAGCAGCAACCAAGCCTGCCACAAATAGTGTGGAAATAGAGATTGCTCAGCAAAAGCTTAGACATGGCTGTGAGGACTGAGGGGAACTACATTCTGCTCACATAAAACCTCCTGATTTGAGAAAGCAGAGATGGAGTATTTGGTCCCACCTAAATTTTAAATGTCAGCCAGGCCAATTTATGCTGTGGGGCCAGGAACTGGGCTGTCGTGGCAGCAGGTCCTGCTTTGCCACTTCCCAGCTATGGGACTGTGCCAAGTTACTCATCCTCTCAGAACCTCATTGTGCTTATTTGCAAAATGGGATAGTAATATAGGCCTTGCAAGTTCTACTGAGGACTAGGTGAGAAAACATCTGCAAAACACAGGTAAAGCTGCACCTCCTGGCTCAGTAAATGCTGCTAAGATAGTGACAATGTCTGTTGGCTGCATAAATGTCTTCTTTTGAGAAGTGTCTGTTCATTTCCTTTGCCCACTTTTTGATGGGGTTGTTTGATTTTTTCTTGTAAATTTGTTTAAGTTCTTTGTAGATTCTGGATATTAGCCCTTTGTCAGATGGGTAGATTGTAAAAATTTTCTCCCATTCTGTATGTTCCCTGTTCACTCTGATCGTAGATATACCTAATGTAAATGATGAGTTAACGGGTGCAGCACACTAACATAGCACATGTATACATATGTAACAAACCTGCACGTTGTGCACATGTACCCTAGAACTTAAAGTATAATAATAAAAAAAAAAGATAGTGACAGTGATATAAGGAACCGCTGAGAACAACAGAGTGCACGTGATGGAGGCTGATCCATGGGTCTCATTTACTCCATAGTTAGCCAAGCCGTAATAAATGTGAAATGTTTCCCTGTGTCTTTAGCATTTTGGCATCTCCCTTTGCACTAATGTCCAATCAACATGACTGGAGCCTCCTCCGATTGTGGTGGGAACCGTTGCTCTGCACAGGATTTCTGGGAGTATGAATGAGGAGTGAGTCTTACCTCCCGAATCCCAGGCCCTGCTGAATGTCAGTTCCTGCCAGCCACTCGCAGCACCATCTTGCCCTAAACAGAAGCTGCCCTTGGTTTCCTCCCCTGAGCACCTCCTGGGAAGTGGTCAGTGGGACAGTTTGTCACTTAAAATTTGGGAAAACAGGGAGGGATGGCCACTCACCTTGATCTCAACTTCAAGAATTCTAACCCTTAGCCCCAGCTTTTTTTTTTTTTATAAGTCTTTATAAGTCTTTTATAAGTCTTTATAACCTTAAACCCAACCCAGAACTGGAAACGACTTACCACCCAATATTGGATCTCCCTCTTTGTAGACTAGGCCAGCCACAGGCAGCCTCTTTGGCCCTGGGCTTCAGCAGGGATGGGCCCTCAGCCCTGGCTCAGCACCTCCCCTCTTCTCCCAGCCCTCTGTCTCCAGGAGGCCAGCAAGCAATGCTGCAGTTCTGCCCTGCAGGGCCCGTGTGCTCCCATTTCCCTCTCTGCCTTGGTCTAGCCTGGGCCTGGTCCTTTACACAGAAAAAGGGCTATTCAGGCATTTTCCTCCAGAAACCTTGAGCGCCGAGCAACACAGCAACTTGTAGATGCTTTGACACAACCGTTTGTCTTGGCCTCGTCTCAGATCTAGCTCTTCATCAGGGCTTTCTGCCCACTCTGCTCCTCCTCCTACCACCAGGATGTAATAAAGGAGCATGGGAAATGTGCACTGTGAGCATCCCTCCAGGATCACAGATTTTTTTTTCTTCTATTGGTCATCGGTGGGGTTAATTGAAACCCCCTGTGGCTGCTCCATGGCTGTTCGTCCTGACAGGCACAGTCTGCCTCTGGAGCACACAGCAGGGCAGCTGAAGGTACTTCTGCCATTGTTGGACTCCCCAGATTTCCTATCCCCCCGCTGAACATTCGCTTCTGTCCACTGTTCTTTGCTCCATCTCTCTGGCCTTTGGATGCCTGGTCTGCCTTCTGGTCCCCATCACCCAAGGACATGCTTTATCACCACCCATGCTGCCTCCTCCATGTCGCTGATGTGCCCCCAGCTTCTTCCACTACCCCTTGGGGCCCCGAGAGAGGTTGAGTGAGTGTAGGGCCGACTACATGGGAGGGAATGGCTTCCATCAGTCCTGGAGGAAGCCAAGCCTCCAGCTTTGTTCATGCTATTCCATCTGCCTGAATGTTGTTCCCTCTCCCACCTCTCTGTACCCATTGCAAACTCCTCCTCCATGCCTCGGCTTAAAGTCATTTTCTTGGGAAACTCTCCCTGACCCCCTGACGAAGTTAGACTTTGTCCTTGTTTAACTGTAATTTATTTGATTGTGCAATTATGGACTTAATTACACTTCTGTTTCCTCCACTGTGCTGGGTGAGGGCAGGGACTGTCCCTCTAAGACTGTGCTCAGCAGGCTGCCTGGAACACAGTGTCACTTAGTAGATATTTATCCTGTGCATGAATGAATTAATGAATGAATGCTCCAGGCTGCGGGGTTCAGGGCTAGGCCTCAGCACTGAGCCCTTTTGTTCTCTGCTCCCTGGTGCTCCTGGGGGTGGGCCGCCCCAGCGCTGGCATCCTGGGAGTCTTGCTCACCTCTCCGGTTCTGAACCTCTCTTTCCTTCTGGTTCCTGGGCTGCTGTTCCAGGTCGCTGGGCTGGAGCCTCCCCCAGATTTTGTCCTTTAAAACTTATTGATTTTTGTGCTGACTTTTACAGTACAAATGTCATCGTTAGATAAAATAATTGAAGTGGGTAATCTATTCGCTGAGCTCACACAGCCCCTCCCACTCTGCCCAGCCTGGTGCACCAGCGAAAGCGCTGCCCGGGTTTGCTTTGACAACTGTTCCCCACCTGGGGTCCTAGGACTACGGCCAGCTGGAGTGAGCAGCACCGGGTGGTGCAGGGGCCTCAGGCCTGAGACCCTTCCTTGCCTTGCCAGTAGCTTCTGAGATGGATAGGGTGATGTAAGCAGATGGGTGAGGCTGAGCAGGCGACCACATTACCAGCGGGGGGTGCTGAGCCACTCTTCCTCCTCTCTGTTCTTCATCCTTTCAGCCATTTGGTGGGGATAATCATACTTCTCTAGAAAGAAGATTAAGAGACCACAGATGGACTGCCCCCACCGTCCCTGCCACCGAGTGGGGACTCAACAAACATTGTCTGACCCAGGCCTCCCACACAGAGTCCCTGCTTGTGGCTCTGGGCCAGAGGGGCAGCCAGAGGCCAACTGCAGGGGCAAGGCTCAAAGTCTCAGCCTCTGACCTCTTCTCTGCCTGCCTGGTCGGTGGCTGACGCTATCAGTCCAAAGTATCATGCTCACAGTCTTCATCACTGGCTTAACAGCTGACGTGTTAACAGAGGATCTTTAAGAAATGCGTCAAATTAACGGGTGCAGCATCCCAACATGGCACATGCATACATATGTAGCAAACCTGCACATTGTGCACATGTACCCTAGAACTTAAAGTATAATGAAAAAAAGAAAAAAAGAAATGCATCAAAACCTGCTGCTCTGGGGCTCATGCTGATAGGACAGCTACGCCCCACAGCCCCTAGCTCTGTCTCTGCTATGGGCCTCAAGGACAGGATGGGCCATAGAGTGCCTAACCTGGGCCTGATGGAAACAGCTGGCAGTGCCATGGCCCAGGGCAGCCACAGGCTCAGACGCAAGTGCCAGGCCAGGCTGTGCTGCTCCCACTCCCGTTGTTCCAAGTGGCTCCAGCCTGCCCCATGACAGCCTGGGATGCATAAAAGGCACTGAGGGTACTGCCCCATTGGAGGTCCACAGAGTCACTCCCGCTCCCTGCCTCCACCTCTCCAGCGTCCTGGCCCTCAGTTTCGGAATCTCAGCCCCTGTATTTCCTCAGGTTCTTGTACTCTAATGTGCTACTTACTTAGTACAGGCCTCTTCAACTCAACAACCCCCTGACACTGGCTTTCAGAAGGCTCCTTCAGGCCCATGTCCATGATGGTGGATCAGATATATGCCCCCTGCCAGGCTGCCCACCTGGAGAGAAATCTGCAACCCCAGGACTCTGTTTGCAGCAGCCCATCTCAGCCCTGTGCACAGGGCATGGCCCAGAAGGTTCTCTCTGGGTGTTGGGACAGATGCCCAAAGGCCACTCCCAAAGAATAGTAAAGCCAAGAGGAATGATGATTTCTCCATGCAGTGGGTCACGGACAACCCCACCCAACACCCTCATCTGTCCACCAGTGTGCACCCTGCTGGCTCCAGGTCCAGACAGACTTTATGCCTCTATACTTTTGAAAAGTTGGCCCCAAGACCCTTTTTATGCACAGGACCCCCCTGTTTTTAGGGTTGGATTTGCAGAATTGGGAATGGAAATTGAGTCTGAGCTTACTACGTGCCTTATCCATGGAAAGCTTCTGAAGACAAACAAAATTGGCTGCCCCTTGCTTTTAGGTGAGAGAACACACAGTTTGTAGTTAGCTGGCCCTAGTGGGCTTGGGAAAGGAGGAGCTGTTTGGCTGGGCTTTGGGTGGCTGAGATGGGGATGTATGGCTCTTTTTCCTGTTCCCTGCATGGGGTGAGGGTCCCTGGGCCTCAGCAGGGACCCGGTGATGATGGCCCCATGATTTTGCCCTTTTCCTGTCTTTGCTCCTGGGGCAGTTCCCTCCTTGTGATGGCTGCACCCTCTTCCCTTTTTCCTCCCTGGGCCTTGCTGCCTGGGACACCACCCACCCAAAGCCCCAAAGGGTGTGGGGGGTCCATCTGGATAAATTACTAACCCCAGGACACATTTATACATATTCATTTGTTTAATGTTTAATTTTAATTAGAAGTGAAATGGCATTGCAAAAACACCCTGCCACAGCCCTACCACTGGTTGGGTGTCTTGCTGTCCCTCCAGAGCAGGCCAGCTGCCAGGAGCCCTTCCTGGGTGACCACCAGCATTTTCCTTCAGTAAACAGACAGTGACAATCGGAAATTTGTACAAAATACAACACACTTGTTTTTCTGCCTTCTCTATTGATTTGGTTTTAGCAGGGAGAAGCTGGATGTAATTTTTGATTGATTTTCCTCTTGGTTTCTGAGTGGACTGAGATGTTGTTATCATTCCTCCACCTCCGGCCATCTCAGTGATCCAGTTCCATTGTGACCACCACCAGCTGCTTGCAAGCCTGTGGCTCAGGCAAGTCAGCCGGCAAGTCATCTCCACCTGCTTGCAAAAAACCCTGCCCAGAATCAGGGTGATGTGGCTGAGATGTGCAGCATTTTTGGCAAGGCAGATTCTGACTGATGAGAGATAAGCCCTCCTGGCACTCATGGCCTACAGAGACCCTCAGTTCCCCAGCCTCAGCTCCTAAGGTTACTTTTTGGCTTAGGGCACTCACTGAGCCTCACTGTTCTCATCTGTGTAATGGGGTTAGGGCATTTCTCATGGGAGAAGCAGGAGTGCTTGGTGGGGGTAGCACACATCAGCCTGCCCCAGAGCCTGGCACCAGGTGAGAGCTTCGTAAATGCTGTTCCCTTCCCGCAGCTGCCTGTCCTGACTCAGCTTCTCAGGCTGAGTCACTCCTCCAAGTGCCCTGTCTTCCCTCTTACACCACCCCCTATGCAGGCTTCAGAAACCTCTAGCTACCTGAATGTGCCTGAATGTGCTAGGATGTCAAGCCCCGGATTTCCCTCCTGACACTCCTTGCTACCAGCTTATTTTCTCATGCTGTCTCTTATTCCTAAAAGCATGGCTCACACCTTAGTTTTCTGGGTCACCAGGGTTGGGCGGCCAGGGTGTGGGAGTTTCACATCATGTAGCCTGTCTGTTGTTGCTGGTGCTATCAGCTGAGAGGTGGGAGGCCTGGGACAATGCACAGCTTTCCTGAGAGCCAGCTGGGTAAACACTTTTTCACAAGAACACCCTCGTTCTTGAGTATTTAGGGGAGCACCCAAACAGATGTTGAGAGATCAAGGCAGGATTTTGGCCTCTAATAATAAGGATGCTTTGTTTCCAGCATGATGAGCGTGTGCTCGGACAGTGGGCTATACCGTTTTAAGAGAACAGCTTTTGGGCTGGAGTCTCCTAGACTCCATTCCCTGCTTTACCGCTTACACCCTGTGTGACCCTGGGCAAGTCCCTTTACATCTTTGACCCTTAGGCTACTGATCTGTAAAAATGGGGTTATTATTCCCCCCTGGAAGGACTCTTGCAAGGGCTATATGAGGGAGCACATGGTTCCTGGCACATCATAGGCCCTCAGCACATGCTGTGGCCTTCTTCCTGTGGCACTGGGGGTTGCTGATGATGAGCTTCTTTCTGCTCAGCATGTCTGGGCAGGCACTTGGTTCTGAAAATGGTGACCACCAGCAGGTTGCTGGCTTCTGGCCATTCAGCCTCCTGACCCTTTGTTGACCATGCCTTCTTCTTCCCCTCCACTCTGAATGCCAGAAAGTACATAGTGAACTTTCTTTTTGTTGGCATAATTGTGCAAACTCTTGATATCATTGGTCCTAAAGAGTTACTCCAGAGTGGCGATGCTAGCTAGTTGGTCTGCAGGAGGCATGGCAGCTGGGAGGCGAGGGGCAGAATAGGTGATCTGAACTGGACTGGGAATTCTACACGGTTGAAATGAAATTTGTGCTTTGGTGAGGTGCACGCAGCAGGAGGGAGGACAGGCACACAGTGAGCATTTGCAGGATGCCTTAGGACTCAGCTGTGGCTTTGGCAAGACCAAGCATAGCATACACATCTATGGGTGGCTCCTTTGTGTAGAAATCAGACCCATCCTGGCTTAATCCCCCAGTTGAAGGCTTGGTATTCTGGAGGTATGGCACGGACAGTTGTGTTTTGGCTCACACAATGATGATGATGATGATGATGATGATGCTGGTGTTGATGGTGATGTTGATGGTTATGATGATGGTGGTAGTGGTGGTGGTGATGATGAAGGTGATGGTGAAGGTGATGATAATGATGGTGGTGGTGATAGAGCTAGTTCAGCTCTTACCACATGCTAGGTACTATTCTACCTGCTTTGAATGTAGATTTAATTCTCGTAAGAATCCTCTGAGGTTGGCTTTGTTATCATCCCCATTTTATAGATGAGGAACAAAGGCAGAGAGAGGTTAAAGTTGTTCGTTGCCAAATGGTTGGTAAGGGGTGGAGTCCAGTGTTGAACCCTGGCTGACTTAGCCCTGTGCCCCCTGCCTCTTTCCCATGAATGATGAGCAGGCATGCTGAGCGAAGCTGTGTCCTGTGGCACAGATAAGGCTCTGGCCCAGCTCTAACAGAAATATAGTTGTGCATTGCTTAATGAGAAGTGTGTCTTAGGTGGGCTCATTGTTGTACTTACTGTGTACTTACACAGACCTAGAGGGTACAGCCACCTATACACCTAGACTATATGGGATAGCCTATTGCTCCTAGGCTATAAACCTGCACAGCATGTTACTGTACTGAATACTGTAGGCAGCTGTAACACAGTGGCAAGTATTTGTGTATCTAAACAAATATAGAAAAAGGTAATGATGTTACTGTGGCTGTGATATCACCAGGCAATAGAAGTTTTTCAGCTCCATTATAGCCTTTGTGATTACCATGTTCATTGTTAACTGAAATGTCATTTTGTGGTGCATGACTGTATAGTGTGAACCACATATGTAATTTAAAATTTAAAAAGTAAAAAGAAAAAGGTGAAATTAATTTAATATATTTCTTTTAGCCCATTATTGTCATTTCAACATATAATTAATATAAAAATAATTAATGGGAGGCCAAGGCAGGCAGATCACGAGGTCAGGAGATGGAGACCATCCTGGCTAACACGGTGAAACCCCGTCTCTACCAAAAATACCAAAAAATTAGCCAGGCGTGATCATGGGCACCTGTGGTTCCAGCTACTCGGGAGGCTGAGGCAGGAGAATGGCGTGAACCCGGGAGGCGGAGTTTGCAGTGAGCCAAGATTGCGCCATTGCACTCCAGCCTGGGTGACAGAGCAAGACTCTGTCTCAAAAAAAAAAAAAAAAAAAAAAAAAGATAATTAATGAACTATTTTGCATTCTTTGTTTTGTACTAAGGCTTTGAAATTCAACCTCGGCTTTACACTTACAGCCGATCTCAGTTGATTCTGCCTTGTTTCAAATGCTCAGAAGCCCCCTGTGGCTCGTGGCTGCCACATTGGATAGTGTGGGATCACCCAGACTCTGTCTCAGGGTGCACAGTCTGACTGGGGACATCTGCTCATATTTTGCTTCCCATTGGTCACACAAACCTCTCAGCCATGTTTCAGCGTCTCCTGACTTGTCCCATGGCCTCCCAGATTGCCTCTTTGAATAATTTCCCTTCTCTATGGTACCTCTGTGACCTCACACATGTGCTTGTTTTGGTCTGGGAGCCCTTTCAAGTGGGGTTGGAGGTGAGTCTTACAGAGCAGAGAGAATTTGGAAAGGTCAGGAGTCAGGGTGCTGGTGAAAACCAGGACAGGCAAGGGGCACATTAGCTGCTTCCAGTGGCTTAGTAGGTGAGTGAGTAATTTCTGATGATGGTCATCGTAGCTGCAATTCACTGGGCACCTCCACAAATACCTGACCTTTAATTCTCACAATAACCCTGTAATGGAGATATATTTCCCCTTTTAATTGTAATCAGTGTTTTCATTGGTAGGGAGACGATGGTGCAGAGAGGTGAGAGGCACCTTAGTTGATGGGTGGTGAAGCCAAGACTGGGGCCAGGGCTGTCTGACTCCCAGGGCCAGGCCCTTCCCCTCTGTCAGGGTGCTTAGTCTCAGGCCGATGAATGGAAATTCTTCCATGGACCCGGAGCCCTGGAGGCTTGTGAGCAGGCCTGTGTCAGGGCAGAAGCACTGCATTGGGGGAACAAGTCTGGCATGAAATGACACAGCAGAAAATCCTGAGAATTCATGCTGTTTATGAAAATTCTCTTGATGACTGTCTAGGCTGTGCTGGTCCCATGCTCCAGGGGCCCAACATCCTTTCAGGGAGACCACAGCTCACCTGTGGGAGCAGTTGGAGCCGGAACTCAGGCAGCCACGCTTATGGACAGTCCCGAGGAGGCTACTATCTCCTATATTTTGGATAATGATGGAGAGGGTGCTGACAACACCTTTACTGACTGTTGGCTGTCAACTTGCATTTATAATTTGGGAGGATTCCAGGTTGTCCCTAGGGTAACCTCACTGTCACTCCCTGGACTTTCCATCTGCTTTCTTCCATGGGGCCCACAGAGGTGGCCTAAGAACTCAGGTTACTGGGAAATACTCCCAATTCCAAGCTGTCCATGGGAGGGGTCCTGCTGGTGAGCACCTGGAGGAGAGATGTGTTTAGGGAGAGAAAAGGTTGAGCATAGCATACAAGCCCTTCTTTACATTTCTCCATTTGTCACTCCACTAGAAGTTCTCTGGGGGCCTCGCCATCATGCATGGCACAGGCAGCACCGTTTTGAGCTCATCACCCTTGAGCCCTCCGAGTACCCAGTGGTCTTGGCCACCCTGCTTACTGGAAATGCCCGCTTTTCCTGCTTGGGGGGCATTTGCCTTCTGGGTCTCATGCCATGTCCTTAGCCCTCAATCTGTCTTGCTCTGTATCTCTTCCTGGGACAACATTCACATTTGTGGCTTCAGTTGTTCCTCTGTGGTGAGGACACAGCAAATTACATCTGTAGTCCTGATCATGTTTGGACTCAAGTTTTCAAGCATCTGATTAAGATGTGCTTCAACACCTCACAGTAAACAAGCCCCCATCAGAACTCATAGCTTCCATCCTAAGCTTGTTCCTCCTTCTCTGTTTCATGGATTCACTATTGCCACCTTCATGCTTCCGGAGGTCCTGTTTGGAAGCCTCCAAGCCATCCTAGCCTCCCCTTTCTTCCCCTCTCTCCATCCAGACAGTCAGCTTGTTCACTCTTCCCCTGAGCGCCTCTTCTCCTTCATCCTCATTCACTCCTGATGCTTCTCCCCTTGGAGTCTGCCTATCATCCTCTCTTGCCTGGTCTGTTGCCACACCTCCCACTCTTGTCCACTGTTCTCTCCAGACCACATCTGTTGGCTCAGCCCTGTTTATGTCCTTCCACAACTTTAGGGTCTCCCTCCTATCTGAGGGTACAGACCCATCATGCTGGCCTTTGAGATGTGAGATCACCTGGACATGACTTGTTCTAGACATCTCTTCTGACATTCCCTTCCTCATCTGCTGCCACATAGCACCATTAATCACAAGTCACACATTTCTTGCTTCTGTGCTTTTGCTCTTGTGGTTCTCTTTTGGCAATGGGTGACAGAAACTCACCTCGAGCTACCTTAGTTAAAGTGCCGGGGACCTTCTGAGCCTCTGGCTTTGTCAAACCAGGGACTCAAATGTGGCCCTTTGGTTTCTTCACCTGTATATCGGTCAATTCCCTCACCCCAGCTTCCCCCATTGGACAAGAAACATGGCAGCCCTCACCTCCTGAGTCTCCTACCAGCTTTGTCTAGAGGGCCATCCCTCTTCTCTTAGTTACAGTTTGAAAAAAATCAGGGAAGGGCTCTGACAGGCTGGGCCTGAATCATGAGACCTCTTCTGGACTAATGAGCTATGGCCAGTGCCTGGAGGACAGGGCGCATGGATGGCAACACCCACTAGAGCTATAAAATCGGATTGGAGCAGGATAAGGAGTCCTTCCCCCAAACAAGAGCAGGGAGCTGTTTCCAGAAGAAGAGGGATGTGCTGGGCAGGCAACAAGCTGTGCATGCATCTGCTGCCCCTCTCTTCTCCCCTTGTTCACACCTTACCTAGAGGCCAGGCATTCTTTTGGGCTCTCCTACCATTTACGTGTGGATGGAGTTCCGAATTTTGCAGCTTGTTGCAGCTGTCTCTACATCTGACTCCTTCTCCAGCGTGCTTGTTGGACAGTGCTCAGCTAGGAAGGTCAGATTGCGGACTGGAACTTGCCTTGGATGTCTGGGGGCTTTGTCCTCCCCATCAGCAGGCATGGTCACCCTCGATGCCTTGCACCCATCCTGTTGCTCAGAGGTTTCCCTGCCTTCCCATCCTCCTCAGGCCTGCATCCTGCCAGTGGATTTTCAGAGCTTCCTGGAGGCAAGCACACAGCCCAGCCCTGGCTAGAGATTCATGACTTTCCTCCCTTCTGCCCTCCCTTTTCCCCTACACCCACTAGAGAGTCCTGAGGACTATTAACCTGTCACCTCATTTAGGGCTGATGTATATATTCAGTGAAAAAGGCAGGGGAGTGGAGACGAGAATGGGGGACTTCCACTAGAGCTTCTGACACCTCTGATTGCCCTAGGAACCTGTGCTAACCAACAGACGATTGGATCTCCCCTTTATCCTGGTGACAGGGCTTGTGATGAACTGCTCATATTTTATTCCTCAGGAAGTTTTATTGCTATTCCAGAATGGCAGGATTAACTCTAAATGCTTTCTGGGGTGTTCATTTCCCTCTAAACTGGAAATCACTATAATTGCAATGAAAACTCTGACTCAGAATCCGAATCTGCCTTTTCAGTTGCTCTTGCAAAGTTGGTTAAAAAAATAAAAAGGCAGCTGTGGGTTAGGAAAGAGCCCATTTGGTGTCCTGGGCAGAGGCTGTGTGGTTGACATCTTGAAGAATGGCAGGTTGGCCGTCGACAGCCAGACAAAGTGGTCACCCAGCTATTGGCTGCAGGCAGGGGCTGCACAGATCCAGGGCCACCAGAGGGCCTTCCCCAACCTTCAGCAAACCATACAGCCCATGGTGCTGGCCTGGGAAGAGGGCATCTGGCAGAGTGTGGATTTATTTTTGATTATTGGATTTTCTGGAAGGTGAAGGGGGCTAACAATAATGAGGGGCTTCTGTATAGAAGGCGTGTTCCTAAATATCAGAAAGACTCAGGGTAGGGGCTTTGGAGTCAGACTGACTTGGACTTGAATTGTGGCATTTGCACTCACCTCTCCAAGCCTTAATTTTGCTATCTGTAAAGTGGGCATAATGATAGACCTGCCCTCCTGGGGTTGCTGGGGTGAGTAAATGAGACGGGGAGTGTGTGGGGCTTGGTACAGTGCTGGGTGCACTGCCGGAGTGTCCCCCGGTTTTGCTCCTGGAGAGGTGGCAGCGAGCAGAGGTGTGTGCTCTTGCCCAGCTCACGATGGCAGCTCTGTCAATTCCTCCTCTTCAGTTTGCACAGCCTAGCTCAGGTGTGGGCTTCTGCATCAACCCAGTGGGCTCCTGTTGGACTCGAGCTTCTACTCCTGGACAAGAAATTGCATTTCTGTAATTAATTTGAACATTTTTTCCATGTGACTTTTCTGAGCTGCTATTGCATGCCAGGCTCCATGCTTGGACCTGGGAGTATGCAGTGGTGAGAAAGATTCCCAGGATCTGCGGCCACTCTCTAGAGACACCTGCTCCTGCTGGGATGGACCCCCTTGGATATGGAGGTTGGTCAAGAAGCCGGGGGCCCTTCTGGAGACCAGGGTGTGGACTGTGGTCCTTGGGGCTTGACATTCTGTTGTATCACTCTCCTGGAGGCAACAGAGCTGGACAGAATCAGACCTCCTGGCTTAGCCCTTGTTACTAGAGTGCCTGAAGCTCTCTAGGCCCCAGTTTTTCCCTCTGTAAAGCAGGAATGAAAATCCTGCTCTCGTAGGCTTGCTGTGAGGAGGAAATGAAGGGGAGAGTGTGGGACAGTGCAAAGAAAGGGGCTTCATAAGCCATAAATGGGGGCTCACTTCCCTACTTCCCTGGCCCGGCATTCCTGGCAGGAAGGACATCTACCCTTGGGAGGAGGAGAGGGGACAGTGTTGGTCTGGGCAGCCATTTCCCATGGTTGCAGCCCCACCCCACTGGCATTGATCATACTATTAGTCCAGTTGTCTGCACCTTCCTCAGAGCCCAAGAGCAACTCTGGCATTTCCAGGGCCTTCCGGCGGCCTGTGATGGATGGCTCCACTGTCCAGTCCATGCTTGTGCCAGGCCTGGGTGGGTGCAGCCTGTGATGGATCAGCCGGAGGATGGTATTTTGGAAGGAAAATTCAAATTATATTTTAAGATAATACCCTGCCTCCCTGGCCCCCACCCTACATCCCATTTGTAATCTGGCCCAAGAGGTTCTGGCAGGAGGTAATGAGTTTGTGATGGATGGGTAGGCAGCCCCATTAGGCCTGCAGATCCTGCCTCTTAATTAATATAGATGCGGCTTTAATTTGGGGGCTTAGCAGGCATGTTTTGGTGGCGGGGCTCTGTGGGGTTGCAGAGGCCCTGGGCCACCTGTGTTGCTCCTAGCATGGCCTGGCTGCCTAGGCTGGGGTATCCAGCCGTGTCACCATGCTGTTCTTGCAGAGCTCCTGGCCTCTGCTGACCACCAGCCCCATCTTGAGCAGCATGATGTCCCTAGACATGGAATTGGGAAGCAATGACACCCATTATTTCTGGTGTTTCAGATAGGATAGACATTAATAGCCTCAAGAGAGCAGATAATAGTAAAATGCAGCAAAATAATTAGGGAATGATGAACTTTGTGTATTTATCAATTTTGTTTGTTAATATAATTTGTTTAATTATAGGTTTATATAATTTAATCCATACTGGCTGTGTTTAATAACTGGCTTGCAAATTCCTAAAAATTTAACAATAGGCTCTGGCAAGGTGGTAGGATGGGCTCCAGCCCACTGAATGTGTGTGAGTGCAGGTGAGTGTGAGCACTGGTGAGTCGGAATACCTGAGCATATGTGTGTGAGTGAATGTGTCAGTCAGGGAGGCCTTCCTTTGCACCCAGACTCAGGCCTGGGGCGGAGTCCCAGATGCCACCTGACCTGGCACCCACTGGGCTCAGGCACGGGAAGCTCTGTGGCACCCTGGAGCTCAGGCAGAGTGGGGTCCCTCTGCAGAAGTGGCATCAGGAGGCCCACAATGAGGGGTGGTGGCATCTGTGGGCCCCTTGCTGTGACTTCACTTCTGGCTCTGGTTGCCACTGTCTCTTCAAAGACAGGTTCCCGAGGAAACAAATTAAACCCGAGTAAATATCAGAAAGTAATTATGTAAATTAAATACATAATTTAAAGAACACTTGTCATGAGGTCAGTGGAAAGCTGTGAAGGCAGAAGCCTCCCTGTCAGGGCTGGCAAGGCACAGGCGGGTGAGGGGCAGCAGCCACACTGGAGAGGATGAGCTGCTGTTCTGAGCAGCCTGCCCCTCACACGGGCTCCGTCCCAGGTGCTTCATGTCTGTCCTTCTGTGTGCCCCTCACAGTGGTCCTACCCCTAGACAGCCTCACTCTGCCCAATTTAGAGGCAGTGGCTGAGGCTCAGGGAGCTTAAGAGCCATGCCCAGGCCAGAGATGGCTACCCATGAGTCCACCTCCCCTGTGGTAGGCCTCAAAGCCCAGGTTCTTTCTCCCACAGGGGAGCCACAGCCCTGCCTTGAAGTGGCCTCCCTGAGAGCTAGGCAGCATCTGCTCCAGCTATGGGGGCTCTTGGACGCAGAGTGGGGCTTCAGGGCTCACTCCAGTGCAGTGTCTCCATTGTTGTCATCCTTTCTCTGCCTCAGAGACAGGAGGCAGTGGGCAGGAGTGGTGGGCTTGGCATGGCTGGGCCCTAGGCCCTGGTTTCAGGGTTTCCTGGCATCCCTCCTGTCCAGAAATGCCACTGTGGCTATCCTTCTGTGGGCACACAAGACCCCACACCCCTCATACCCAAACAGAACCACACACAGGTCTACAGCTTGGCTGTTGGGTTCCATGAGGCCTTTGATTCTGACATCCTCTCGGTCTGGAATACTCCCTCTCTTGTCCATGCAGAAAATGCCTCTTCGTCCTGCAAGTTCCAACTCCCCACTCTCTGAAGGCTTTCTTGAGACCTTCCCTCTGTCTGGGGAAACAAACCCCTTCTCGTGCACTCCCTGCTGTTTCTAGTACATCCCCAAACACTGTTTTCTTGTCTATTTCCTGTTGGGCTCCTTTGAAGTTGGGGGCAGGATCTGATCCTTCTCTCTAGTATCCACGATAGGGCATGGCCTGGTTGGGCACCAGACATAGGCTTGGAGCAAGCCTGAGTGGGTAAGATAGTGTGGGGCAGTCCCATCAGCCTGTCACTGAGAAGGTGGGAGTTGTGGGTAGTGACCAGGGCAGCCCTACACACATTCTTCCCCACCAGGGCAGATCCCGAGACACTGCTGGTCCCAGGGATCAGGAGGTCCCATTGGGTGGGTGGGTGACAGCCACTGGGTGGCCCTCAGACAGGTCTGCAGAGGGGGAACCCAGCCCAGGTTGCTTCCAAGTTAACTCGGTTGGGGCTGCTCTTTCTAGTAGAATGGGCTTTACTCAGAGTGATAATTTACAGAACTAATGAAGATGCTACATTTCACTGTGTAATGTCACTTATTAATACTGATTGCAGATTAACAGCTGGTAATGGCATGCATCATGTTTTCATCTTGCCATTCTTAAATGCCAGACTCCAGCATTTGACCAGCCTGCTGCATGGTCTCTCTGGAGCTCTGTATGCCTGCGGTGGCCACTAGATAGGTCTGGGGTGGGGATGGGAGTTTCCATGTCTTGGTGCACAGAGAGCAGAGCCCCTTATAGTAGACAGATCCAGGGTTGGATCCCAGCTCTGTTCTGAGCCAGTGACTTATCTGTGAAATGGGCATACGCTGGTAATTCCCTACAGGTGCTCAGGCTCAGATGAAATGTGTGTGCCAGGCACCTACCTCAGCATTGCAAACCAGACCATTGCAAACATGATGGGGTTTGCAAACCTGCCTCCTTCTCATCCCTTCCCAGGTGCCTTCAGCTTGTTGGTGAATAAAACTAAAGAGCTCTGGCTCTGGAGTCAGAGGCCCTGGATTTGAGCCCCTTCCTAGGCTGGATAAACTCGGGCAAGACATGAGGGTGTCATGGGGATTAAATGAGACAGTATATGCAAATTACTTCACATAGTGCCTGGCTAGAAGTCAGACCTGGATAAGACGTGCTGTGTCCTAGTCAGCTTGGGCTGCATTAACAAGATACCTCATGCTGGGGGGCTTAAACAACACACATTTAATTTTCACAGTCTGGAGGCTGAGAAGTCCAACATCAAGGTGCTGGATCTGACGTCTTGTGAGGGCACTCTTCCTGGTTTGCAGTTGGCCATCTTCTCTCAGTGTGCACACCTGGTGGAGAGAAAAAGATCTCGAGTCTCTTATTTTCTTATAAGGCCACTAATTCCAATCAGGAGGTCTCTGCCCTTATGACCCTAATTACCTCCCCAAACCCCATCTTCTAATACCATCACATTGAGGGTTAGGATTTTAACACATGAATTTTGGGGGAGCACAAACATTCAGTCTGTAACATGCTGTTACGATTACACCATCATTGGTTTGGCCATACCATGGAGAGATGTCATCCGGCTGTGGCATTAACAAAATCCAAAGGCATCAGCTTTGGAGCCCCTGGAAATTCACATGTGGCTGTTTGAACAAACACTTGGAAATTACTTCTCTAGATTTGCTTCTCTACTTAAATGAAAGAGGAATCCAGAAAAATACCCAGAGCTCCCTCAAAGCAATGATGTGGGTCGTTCCTCTGTGTTCTGAAGGAGGAGCTCAACTTCTCTGGCCTTCATTTTTTTCATCTTTCATGGTATGGTTAGCCTTCCTCACAAGCCGCAGAGAGGGAGAAAAGAAACGAAGCACTGAAGAATCCAGCAGCTCAGGGAGAGGGCACCAAGCACCTGAGGGCTGGAGGCGAGCCTCTCACTGGGCAACTTGAGCTGGGGTCTTGCTCCTGCCCCGAGTGGCCTGTTGATGCAGGAAAGAAGCCTGTGGGGAAATGCCATGCCAATTCCTCATCCTGAAAAAATGGCATCAAAGCAGCAGGACTCTGAAGACCACCCCTGCAAATCATAGAGGAGGAACTGCTAAAATCATTACCAAATACCTCGTAAGTGAAAGGTGACAGGAAAATCAAACTTTATTTGTGAAAATTCTAAAAATCATTAGCATATTATGGATTCCTTAAAAATATGATCTCACTCAGTTGATGGAAGGGAATTGCAAATCAAAGGGACTATTTATTGCAGTGGGAACAAGGGAACTGCCAGATTAAAAGAAAATATTGAAGGAGCCAGAGATTTGAAACATGAAAGACAGTAGCAGATAAACACCGCGGAATTTTATCCAAATACTGGAACCCAACTTGGAACAGAAGTTGGTGAAGAATTATTTTATAAACCCATTTTCATCATAACATGTGTAAAATGCAAATCTTGATAATTATGTAAATTAGTTACTTGGCATAATTTACTTAATTCAAAGCACTTAATGCAGCGTGGTATGTTTTTTCCAAAGTGCCAGAGTAGACGTTTATTTTAAATTGTTTTTAATCTCGATCTTCCAGCCTGATTATTTAAAATGTTTTTCCCTGTGTTTGTTTTTTAAATGGAAAGGAGTAGAGCTTGGTGGGAAATTGGAACATGGTTGGATTAGCTGAAGCCTTCCATTGTCAGTGCCCCAGGCAGGGGTGTGGGTACCGCTCATTCAAGGTCCCTGTTTCTGAAACAGCACATGTGTGAACACACCGTGTGAATGTGCCCATACGGAGTCATCCAGACCACCCATTCCCTTTCCTGAATCTGCCCTTATGTGGTTCTGTGGCTGGTTCTGAAACCTGTCTGAGCAGAAGGCTCCTGGGTACTATCAGCCCTTACTAGAGGCAGAAACTTGTTTCCCTTCTCAAAGAGTTTTCAATGACAGACTTTCCCCTTCAAGCCACTTTACAACTTTGGAATTTCCATTATCACAGAAGGGAGAGATGACCTTTTTAGTTTTCTATTGTGTCACCCGATTATCAGGATGGCACCTCCCTTCTTGATGAGACTCTAGAACAAGAGAGATGATTTGTTCATTTGGGAGCCCTTTTGGGGGCGTTCCCTGCGCTGATGAGAAGGTTGGAAGGGAGCTGACAGTCGCTGAACATCTATTTTGCACTGTACCAGCTGTGATGTATGCCCCTCGCTGAAGGATCTAAGGTCTCCTAGGAGGAAGGTGGGGTTGGCTCTGCTTTGCAGGTGAGGAAATGGGCTCAGAGAGGTGGTTGCCCAGGATCACCCAGGTAGTGAACCCAGGCTTGTGCTTATTCTGTGCACCCCTGGGGGAGCAGGGCAATGGGGCTGCTTCTCTGTGCCTTTTCCTAATCTCTGAATCTCAGACTACCATGGAAGATAGTGTTTTTCTTTTTTTTTGACAAGTAAAATTGTATATGTTTTTATGGTATACAACATGTTTTGATATATGCATACATTGTGGAATGGCTAAATCAAGGTAATCAACATATGCATTATCTCACATGCTTATTTTTTGTGGCGAGAACACTTAAAATCGAGTCTGTTATGAATTTTCGAATATGCAATATATTGTTATTAACTATAGTCAACATTTATACAATAGATCACTTGAACTTATTCCTCTTGTCTAATTGAAATTTCACCTCCTTTGACCAACATCTCCCCAGTCCCTTAACTCCCCAGCTTCTGGTAACCACGTTTCTATTCTCTATTTCTGACTTCAACTTTTTCACATTCCACTTATAAGTGAGATCATGCAGTATTTGTCTTTCTAGGTTTGGTTTGTTTCACTTAGCATAATCTGCTCCAGGCTCATGCACATTGTTGCAAATGACAGGATTTCCTTCTTTTCAAAGGCTGAAGAGCATTCCATTGTGCATGTACACCACGTTCTCTTCATCCATCCATCGGCTGGCCACCACCTAGGCTGATTCCCTGTCTTGGCTATTGCAGAGTGCTGCAAGGAGCATGGGAGTTTTAATACAGGTTTTATTATGATTTAGGTATGGCAAGGCCAATAGATTAGGAGATGACTACCATTGAAAAGATTGTTTGTTATACTTGCAGATTCCCAGAGAAGAGGGCCTGCCTTGCCAGTGGGTCCCACAGGGAAGCAGAAAGGAGGAGGGGGGAGACTATGGGCAAGAGTCGGCTGTGCTTTCCATGGGGAGGAACAGGTGAGGCAGAGTAGGTGGGCTTAGGATTGGCTGGTGGGAGTAAGCCCAGTGGCTCTGGGGCATAGAGGTGTCCCTGGTTGTCTGGTACCTCGCCCTGAGGTGATTAGGACAAGTGTATAGTGGCCCTGAGTGTGAGATCCCAATATAAAATGTGGTCGGGGTTCTGGGCTCTGGATTGGTTGGTTTGCAGATAAAAGGCATGCTCTGGAGCAAGTTGTTTACTAACCCAGGGAGAGACAGGCCCTCCAGGGTAAGTGAGGCCCCGGATGTCAAAGCATCAAAAGGTAAAAGATATAAGGAAGGTGTCCAGTTTTAGTCTTCTGCATATGGCTAGCCAGTTACCCCAGCCCCACTTAGTGAATAGGGAGTCCTTTCCCCATTGCTTGTTTTTGTCAGCTTTGTTGAAGATAGATGGTTGTATGTGTGCAGCTTTATTTCTGGGCCCTCTTTTCCGTTCCATTGGTTTATGTGTCTATTTTTGTACCAGCACCATGCTGTTTTGGTTACTGTAGCCTTATAGTATAGTTTGAAGTCAAGTATGTGATGCCTCCAGTGTTGTTCTTTTTGCTTGGGATTGTCTTGATTCTTTGGGCTTTTTTGGTTCCACATGGTACACTCTGAAACTAAAATGAAAGTTAAATAAAATAAATAAGTATGTATCTTTGGAAAAATTATATGGTTAATACAGAGGGTGGAGCTTTTTGGGGTGAGGGATGGGATGTCACTCTGGAGGACCTCAGGGCCAGGCCTGCCATGACTGTTGTCTGGGGAGCTGGGATTGTGATGGGGACAGGAGAGGCCTCCCTCCCAGACAAGACTCTCTCAGATGAGACCTTAGGCAAGTAGACTTAGAGCGTTAGCCCTGTGCTGCTGAAGCTGGCAGGACACCATCATTCTACTCACCTGAACGCAGCCCTTGCCTAGGCTCTGGGGGACCTTGTCACCCCATGACGGGGGAGGCCTGCTTCCAATTTTACCAACAGCTGCTGGATGTGCCATACCTTTGCTGAATTGCCCCTGGGCCTGCTTGGTGCCCCGCT